>NW_017306701.1:353079-370426 GCF_000935625.1 Nanorana parkeri
TGTCCAACATTTTTATTTAAACAAATGTCTTGACTGGGGATATCTATATTGGGTTAACCAAAATCTGCTGTAAATGAAATCTATATGCCACCATTGATCATCTCCTTCTGAAAACATGAGTCCCCTAGCTGACTTAGGCTTCAATACCTTAAGTTATTGACCCAAAACGGATATGTGACCAGTGAAGTCCAACTAGTATGATATCTTTGTCTTGTTTCATGTCAGTGACATAAAGTACTGGAGCTTGATTATCACCATGATGGCCACACCAAGCAGATCATATGCAGATCTTTTAATGTAAAGGTTGTTTGGTTCTGCTCATTTCTGCCACCCAATCAAACCTATTAGTCTGTAAAGCTAACCATCATATTAAGGGACCCATGGGAGGTGGAAGGGGTGCAGCCAGTAATCAAACGTTTATGGGAAAGTCAATATTTGCATACAGATTCAGCTGCCTAGATCTCTGGCACTACTGATCATTTGGATATGCCGTTTTCATTGACTTTAAGCTTTACATATGTATTTTCTCCTACATGTGCTCAGTTTGTCTGGTTTGTAACCAGGTAATTGTCCGTCCACTCTAGGCTTGGCTTGGACGTCATTAAAAATCATATAAAACTTTGGTTTCTTTACCTGGTTATCAAACCTGTCAAAGTACACACACAAACCAGAGTCTGCCGTGAGAGGCATGGACTAGTCTGGACTGATTGGATCAGAATACACTGCATATCTGTCCCCTGCAGTCCTTGAACTTGCTTCATTGATGACAAGAATGTATATTGAATGACTGGAGCACAAAGATGGTGTATGTGTACCTATGTGTTAAAGATAATGGTGTTTGCTGCTTTTGGAACTGACAATGTGCATACAAAGCTCCGGCATTACTTTGAAGTTCAGGTTAGAGACGTTCACTCAACCAGCTCATACTTTTGAAAAGCTAAACTGTTTGTACGTGGTTACTCTTGTGTCTTCTTGTTTGTACAAGCTCATACATGCCTGAGTCTCTTTTTAATGAGGGAAAAGCTGAGTTTTCTTGGCGTAATTCTGTATCCTTACTTGTGTACTTTTATTAAAAAAATAAATGTATCTATCTGTGTTGTGTTTTAGTTTGCTCGTGCCTTTCAATACCTAGGCGTTTTTCAGCACTGATCAAAGCGCTGGAAAACGCTCAAACAGTGAAATCTCATACTTTCCTATGGGGATGGTTTCCACTGGGGCGTATTTCAGCCCATGGAAACGTGCTGAAAAACGCCCTACTCCCAAACAAGTACAGGAGCTTCTCTGGGGCGTTTTTCTGCACGTATCCATAGGTATTCCCGAGTGTGGCTTGGGGTTAACAAAGCGGTAACCCCGAACCACACTCTGGAATACAGCGTAGGACTTACCTTGTCCGCGATCCCCGCTGTGTGTCCTCCAGCCGCTGCCGACTTCCAGGTTCTGTCGATTGCGTGCCGCAGGGGGGCAGAACCGGCAAGAAGTTTGAAAGTTTAAAAAAAAAAAAAGATGGAGAAAATAAAGAAAAAAAAAAATCATACCGCCAGTGAGGTATAAAAACGAGCTTCGAACGCGCATTTCACTGAATGAAAAAGCGTGCTAAAAAACAAGCAGAAAAAACGCGCCTATGGTACGCCCAGGTGTGAACCCAGCCTTAGCGCACCAGTGCTATAGTGCGCCAAATGGTGCAGGTCTGAGTGCTCTGTACATGTAATATGCTGTGTTTTTAAAAAATAGTTCAGGTGCATGGAGGGCACGTTCAAAATGATTGGGCTGTCTTGAAGTTTTTATAAGGACACAAAATGTATTCCACTGCAATCCGTACACATTTTCACATGTTTTGTCTTTTTACAAATGCTGCAAGTACAGAAACAGTTGCTCTGCTATAAATCCAGTGTCTTCCCAACTTCCAGTATAGGCTGGCACCTGAAATCCAAGCAATGTTGTCAGCTCCACCTATCTTCTCTGCTGAACTACAACTTACTTGCCCCCTCTCCTCATCTCCTTCTAACAGAAGGGGAGGTGTTCTGTAATCTAACAGAAAATTCCAGCAGGCCTGAGAATACTGCTCGGCAATCCAGAGGCAAAATTGTTGGCTCAAAAAGGAAGTTGGGAACACAATGGATTTCTGTCCGGATCCATAAGTATTTTTCTGTACTTGCAGCAAGACCAAAACATTGTGAGAGGCTTATGTATTGCAGAGATGTACCGCGCTTTTCTTTTGCCACATTACATCACGTGCTTGATTTATTAACCATTTGCACAGCAATGCACATCACCTCGGAAGGAAAATGCCTTTCCCTGAAATCTCATGAGATTACAGATCTGCTGATGTACCCTTCCCAGGATGCAACGCCTGGGCACCATTACATCACTAATGCCCAAGAGGACCAGGAAGTGGAAAACCAATAACCAAGTAAAATGAAAATGTTTATTTAATGAATGTAAGATGATTTAAAATCCACATGCGTAGCTGTATGCTGAGGTGATTTTTTTTTTTAGTGACTGGGTAAAGGTCAGTTTTAAAGCCCATCTTGCCCCCATACTGCAAGGGTTAAGTGCTCATTAATGTCTAGGGGTATTGTGAAGAGGACTCTTACTTGCCTGATCCCTGCTCCCCTTGTGACTGGCACTCGCCTCTCTCCCCTCTGCTTTGGCTTGGGGACTGCCCCTCGGCATCCTCGCAAATAATACAGTGCTATGGGTCTAAGGCTGTTAACCCTTACAGTGTGGTGGGGCTCCATGGTAACCCACATTGCTAATTTATTTAAAGTGCGTGTAAACCTTAACCAACTTTTCTTATTTGCTCCCTTTTTGTCTATGATCTTCTGGCAAAAAATATTCTTAACCTTTGCAGTGGGGCTACCCCTGCACTGCAAGGGTTAGCTGCTCATTCTCTTCTAGGGATGAAAATAAGTTATACACACCTGAACCTTGACGCTGGCTGGCTGCTAGACAGGCTGCAGGGACCAATCTTCTCCTCTGCTTCAGCGATGGTATGTTCCTTGGTGTCCTCGTGTATTGGACCTGATGACTCGCAGGACCTTAGACTGCTGTAGCGGAGGGGCTGTAAGGAGGCAGGGACCGGTCTAGCAGCCAGACGGCTGCAAAGTTCAGGTATGTCTTCCTTTTTGTTTTGTTTTCTCCTTGTCCCATGATGAAAAAGAGCACTTAATCCTTGCACTGCAGGGATAGCTGCACTGTAACGGTTAAGATTATGGCTGCCCCGAGTTCTTCTTTAAATAGACATTATGTTATGCCTGTTTGATTAGTCCAAAAAAAAAGCCTGTTGAGCTGCAAGATTTAAAGTGAGATTGTAACATCCTGTGTAAATATCATGCAGTGTTATTAGTCTTCCCAGTTCTTCCCTGCTGGACAACAGAAGAAGTCACCCCTATGGTATTGAGATGTGGAGATATGTGGTATATTCTGTAGTCCTAACACACTTACTGTCCTGGGGTGATAACATTGCTGATTAATACGGTGAATGAATGTTGTCACCCAAGCACAGGAAGTGTGTTACTGGCAGGATCACCAGGTAAAACAAAAGGAAAACTAAGGCAGCCACCACACTTAAGGAATGGTAAGCTGCAGCTATATTACACTTTTATATTTGGCTTTAGATCCTCTGACATCATGCATAGAGCAAGTGCATGATATTTATGTCTGCATTAAGAAACTTGTCCCTATGACTGCCAGCTACAGACAGGTCAAACTAGGACATGTGCTGTCCATAGCTGTTAGTGCTGAATTCATGGATTACAGTTACAAGAAACCTTTTAGAATGATCTAGATTTCGATATAAAAGGTCTACTCCTCGAGTCTTCATAATACACAAACAAGATCTACTAAAACCGACAGCTAAACATTTGCATTGCTTAATGTCTTCATTGAAAACATTGTTTAAACATTCTTAGTCCAGGCTGGTGAATTCCTTTTCCTGTAACTATAGGTCAGACGTGCAGTTAAGAGGAATTTTGCACAGTTTCCCTCTAGAACAGTATTAGGCAGACTTAATGCTCCAGTTGTGGAGGAACTACAAGTCCCATAAGGCATTGCAAGACTCGGGCAGCCGCAGGCATGACTCCCAGAGCCATGATGGGATTTGTGGTTTTACTGCAGCTTTTGTTTTAGTATTGCTGCCGTCAAAATAAAATTTAAAAAAAAAACGCATGGGAATGAATAGCTAGATTGCTATTGGCTATTCTAATTTGCAATAGCCAATAGCAAGCTGGCTATTGCTCCCATCCTCTGCTGCTGTCAATCAGCAGAGGTGGACCTGATGGAGAACTTCATTAGATAGCGGGAGTCTCTGGGAGAGTTGGGATGTCTGAGAAATGATTAACCCTTGCAGTTGGACTACCCTTGCACTGCAAGGGTTAAGTTGTCTTTTTCGTCTATGGACTAAAAAACATTGTACTCACCCGATCCTCAGAGCTGGCTTGTTAGACTGGTCCTTCTAGTGTTTCTCCCCCTCCCCTGCAGCGGCCTAAGGTCCCTGAGTCATCACGTTCTATACACAGTGTATATGATGTAAGGACGCCGAGGGATTTAACCAGGATTTAAAGAGGAGAGAGGCTGGACAGAGCTCTAACAGCCAGCCGGCTCTGAGGTTCAGGTGGGCTTAACTTTTATTTTAGTCCCTAGGGTTGATCCGCTTTTTTATTTTTCTCCCGGAGTTGTTCTTTAAATATATAATGCTAGGGAGAGGGAAATTTGTCCAGCCAAAACTTTTTCCGAGATTTTGGGTAGAGTGGGAAAGGTAGAGTCCCTGTTAGCTCTGGGCTCCTTTGGAGAGATTTAACTTGCTTCCTGTGATGGATATAAATATATTTAATTTTTTATTTCAATCCTTTTTGCAGATTTTCCCTCACTTCCTATCTGGTAAAACTGTGGTCAGGAGGACAGGAAGTATGGGTAAAATTCCGAGCGTAGAACACGCTACAAAACGTTCAGGTGTGAACGAGGGCTAAAGAAATGCTTAAAATTACACTAAAAAAAAGGCATTTAAACCTTAAAAAGGCATTCAAGTAGCTAAACTATTACCAAAAATGTATCTCATTTGTGCATCAATCAGCTGTAGATCCTCAAATCATCTTTGAATTGATGCTGACACTGTGCTGACACTGTCCTTCCTTCTGGAGGGTGGCTACTTTTGTTTCTCATGGCCCCTGTGTATTGTAAAGTAGCCACCGCTCCAAGCTATATCAGCATCCGACCTTGCAAATGCTCTTTTGGTTGAATGGACATCAATTTCCACAGACACTATCCAAAATCCTGTTGAAAGCCTTCCAGAAGAGTGAAGGCTGGTATAGCAACAAAGGGGAGGGAAGGGAGAACATCCCCGTATTATTGCCCATGGTTGGGATTATAGAATGTCCAAGTTCATATATGGGTGAAACTCGAATAATTAGAATATCGTGCAAAGTTCATTTATTTCACTAATGCAACTTAAAAGGTGAAACTAATATATGAGATAGACTCATTACATGCAAAGCAAGATAATTCAAGCTGTGATTTGTCATAATTGTGATGATTATGGCTTACAGCTCTTGAAAACCCCAAGAACCCCAAATCCACAACCTCAAAAAAGTAGATTATTACATGCAATCAATAAAACAAGGATTGTACATAGAACAATATCGGACCTCTGAAAAGTACAAGCATGCATATGTACTCAGTACTTGGTTTGGGCCCCTTTTGCAGCACTTACTGCAATTACTTTTGCACGATATTCTAATTATTCGAGTTTCACCTGTAGGTGTGATGGTCCGGTGTTCACAAAATTTGCACTATATATTATATGTATCTGTGAGTGTTATAGGGACATTATTTTATTCATTGATGTAGCAGCAAAATGTTCTGCAGCACCTTACGAGGAACATTGAAGTACACTTCAGTTCCTGGCCCAGACTTTACATTTTATTTGTCTACAGGCAAATACACATTTTTGCCAACATAGACAAAAGATGACTAACCTAGCTAGAATCGTGGCCAGAAAATATTTTCTAAAACATTTTTCAAAAAAAATCCCAAACTGCCATGGAATACGCTGAAACAAGTAAAATATAATCAACCATTTTTTTTCTGTAATCCATAGAGAAAAAAACTTGGCTTTTTTTTATTATTAATAAATTATTGTAAACAAAAATGGCATGCACATAATTATTTGTAACTTCTTAGAAGTCATTATTAGATTTTAGTCACCTTTTTGAAGCAGGCTATTCTCTTAATTAATATACATGTCTTCAATCTCATAATCAGCCTACCTGAATGGAGAAAAGTACTCACCCAGGCATTTTGTGTCAATGTGTGTAGCACAGTGGACAAGAGGAAAAAAAAGAGAGTTGTTTCTGGAGGAAGGGAAGAACGTAATAGACTAACACAGTAAAGACTAGAAAACCATATCTAAAGAGCTCCAAGTGTAAGGCCTATGGGACCGTGACAAACCTTCCTCAATGTGACCACAAAAGAAAAATAAACCCTCCAAACCCAATAATACCCTCCAAAATTTAAGGTACAAAGTTATCAAGATTGAGTTATGTTTTGTTAGCCCTGAAGAAGGGGGTGTGTGTAACCCCTGAAATGCACTGGCTATTGACTTTTAATATTTTTTTACCATACCTGCTCATTTGATTCATTTCTGTGCCACCTCCATTTTTTTAAAATCCTTCAGTAAGTAGTGAAGCAAGGATGACCACTCTGGAGCTTGCATCTTTAAATGTAAGTTACCGTAGTAACAGCAGACTTCATATTTTAAACCTAATTTCCCTAAAAAATATTCTAAATCAACCACGGGCTTTAAAATTGCATCAGTTATGTTCAGCTATGGCAAACCTTGCGACATTTACCCTAGAGATACTGGGACTTTCATGAAATGTCAGATATGGAGCAATGCACTCTCTTTATGACACTGGTGAGGAACTGAACTGTGGTTCACAAGAAGGTTAAAGACAGCTGACAAATTGTAGGGATCTATTTATGAGGAAATGCAAGATGGCCGTAAAAGGGGTTGTCAAGATCGTTTATCAATGATCAAAGCATAGGAGGTGGAAATGGATGACCTCACAGTGACCTAAGGTCATGCACTCACATCAAGTTAGGTCTACTTATTGTTATTCAAATGGCTGATCAGCATGACCAAGATCCTGCAGTCACACAAACTTTAAAATAATCACATGGAGAAGAAGCACCACTTTCAAAAGTATTTATTTAACAATTCTCAACATATAGACACAATGCAAATTCATAAAGTCTGTATTTTTCTTACGTTGTACTTTTGGTATGACTTTTAAGTTTGCAGAATTGCAAAAGCATTATTTCCTACACGGCTATACCTTTTCTGGCTTGCCCAGGGGGCATCTTAAATGTCATTTCAACCAAAAATCTGGAATCAATTATATATTCATAGAGATCAGCAGGGCAAGAGATCTGCTATCATGTGTACAAAAGCCATTCTGTGTGTGTGTTGTAAAAAGAAAGTTAAGAACTCCAGGCAAATTGTGTGTGTGTGTGTATATATATATATATATAACACCAGCGGTAGCGCAGGACACGGGGTTCCCCTCCTCCCCAGTACTCCTGGGGCCGCTGGCGCGGCACACGTGGTACACAGGCTGCGCCCGCATGCACTGGGGCGCGCACGGAACGCGCCTGCGCCACTTAGAGTTTTCAGGTGCAAGCCAGGCTGGGGGAGGTCCCCAGCACGCACCATCCGCCCCGTCAGCCCTGCTATTGAAGCTTCCTGATCGCCTCGGCAACC
Source organism: Nanorana parkeri (assembly GCF_000935625.1). Taxonomy (NCBI): domain Eukaryota; kingdom Metazoa; phylum Chordata; class Amphibia; order Anura; family Dicroglossidae; genus Nanorana; species Nanorana parkeri. Next base: position 360,836 of record NW_017306701.1, read on the forward strand.
AGGGGGTGGTCCTTGGTTTCCCTGGGTATTTAAACCAGTCAGAGCCTTGGCTTATTGCTGAGTTATTCTACCTGTATGGTGTGATCGCCAGCTCCCTGTGTGTAAACCTGTTGCTTCCTGAACCCTTGCCTGAACCCCCATTATCGACCCTTCGGCCTGCCTTCTTGCTTCTGAACCTAGCTGCCTGCCTCGACCCGGATTTTAACCTGACTGCAGGTTGGATTTTCCCTCTGTACCTCGTTTTTGGACTCTTTGTCCCGGCCGAAGGGGTTGCACTCACGGCCCAGCCATACACCCCTGACAGGAGGGTAGCTAAGAAAATGAAAGTTATGCTGAGAGGGTGTCCAAGGAGGGATCCAGGAATTCCATACCACAAAGAATAGTTTTGTGTTAGCAACCGTACAGCACGTAACTATATGAGAGGTTACTATTCCTTTACATCAACTGTCCGAATTGTAGATAAGGGTCTTCCTTTCATCTGAGAAGAGGAACAAATGCCAATAAAACCAAGTTTTATTATAAATCTCTATACGGTCCTGTCTGGAATGAATTATTCTTTCCATATGACTAATCTCGTCGACTCTATGCAGCCAGATAGAGACGGAAGGAGGGGCCGTTTGCCGCCAACAGGCCAGTATACATGCCTTAGCATTGTTGATCAAGTGTCTCAGAACTGATTTCCAGTAGGTTTTGACAGGAATGGCCGTGTGATGTAATAAAAAGAAGGACTGGTCTCATTGTATGTTGTAGTTCGTGAATTCGTAAAAAAGTCCTATGAACCCGATCCCAAAACAGATCAGTTTAGGGCATGCCCAGAAAATGTGAAGCAGAGTACCTTGATCCGATCCACATCTCCAGCACTCATTCGAAAGAAGAGGGTTAATCTGATGGGTAGTTTGTAGTTAAGTTCCTGAATACTGGTACATACTGAAGTTTTCAAAGAGAAGAGATACATCTTCCGTATTTCCTCTGGGCAGAAAGATTTCTCATTGAGTTATAAAATGTGGGCGGTAATCGGTATTCTATAATATCAGCAAACTATACGCCAGTGACGAGAAATGTTGTAGAGTACCTGTGTCAGAGCAGAATTGTTCAAACTTCGTCAAAAGTTTGCAGAATTGAGAGGCAGGAGGGAGGGTTCCTAGAAAGTGGCGTATTTGTAGGGCCGGCCAAAAGGATCGGTGAAATGGAAGACATACCTAATATGGGGGTAATACCTAAAATGGGGGAAGTACCTTGGAAAATACCTAACATAGTATTTTCTAATCCAATATATTGCAAAGTAGAGTCTAGAAAAGGCCAACTCGCCCTATCGAAAGCCTTCTCAGCATCCGTCCTGAGGAGAAGGCACAGGGTCAAGGCTGACGATGTATGATGGATCAAGTTCAAGACTTTGATGATATTGTCTTTAGCTTCGCGGTGTGGATTAAATCCTAATTGGTGTGTAAGCAATGAGATATAGTGGATAGATGCTTTATTGGTGGTCACATGGTCATGTTCTATCTTTGCTTTCCAGGGCTGGGGGTGGAAACTTTTGTCATTTCTCCTTAAGCATATACAACTTCCTAAGTAGACTTTACATCTTTCACACAGCGGGGATCATGTCATGTAGCCGTACCCTCCTTTCCCCTTGTCCTTTAACAAAAAAAGCCTTGCATTTTGAGAATGGACAATAGGAGATCCTGTAGTTTTCGAGCCCCTCTTCTCCCTTCGCCCATTCACAGAACACCTCATTACAGGTAACTCATCACTGATGATCAGCGAACTGGCCTGGGTTCGGTTCACTTGGACGTTCGCTGAACCGAGCCAGTAACCTGGGTTTGGTGAAGGTCCAAGTGAACTGAACCCAGGCTAGTTCAATGCTGGTGCACACATCATTGGTTGCTAATATGCTCTTGGCTGGGCTGCACAGCATCATTGGTTGCTAGAACATGAGGGTGTCACACCATTACAACCAATGACACTGTGGGGCATCATTGGTTGTTAACACGTTGGCAGCCTTACAGGGTAAGAGTTTCTTATGATGTGCTCTTCCCGCATCATACCAACCAATGACACTGTGCTGCAAGCATCCTAGCGACCAATGATGATGTACGGCATAATTGGTTGCTAGGATACAGATGAAAGTTTGGCAGGTGAACTGGCCAAATTGGGTTTCGGGTCGTACACATGATCAACCTGAACCTAATGCTTATCGCTGCTCATCATTAGAGGTAACTTACATCTAGTCAAAAGGGGATGTGAGTTCAAAGTGAGGTAGTCAACTGGGGAGGCAGTCAGTTGGATGCCAAGATAGGTGATAATGGTCTTCACCCGAGAGGTAACTTATATGAATAACATTTTTTCCTGGAGTTCCAAGTTATCTTTCATAAAATGTAGGCATTCATTTAAATGAGCTGCAAGACACACCAGAAAAGGTGCATGCACCATTTTTGGCAGCATCCATCGTCAAGGTGCTTTGGGGTGCCTTTCTTTCTGTGTTCCCACAGAACTATGGTGTAAATGGTGCCTTGTCTTTTCCCACTATGGGAAATGAAAGGATAAGAGTCTGGGTCTTCAGGGAAGAGTAACCATACTACATGGGATGGGACAGAATCAAGGTTTCACTTCACTGCTAAAAAATATTTGCACAGGCCATTGTAACTGTCTGCAGACAGGTTTTCTGCTTTATCTGGAGATCCTTTTTTAACACATTTCACAAAAGCAGGGTGGCACAATATATAGATAAGGTATGTGCTAATAAGCTGGCTTTGTTCTCAGCTTCCTGGGCTGGTTCTCCAGATAGAAGGCTGAACAGCTGTGAATTATACAATGTGAAGTTTCCTGCAACTGGCTTTTTAATTTATATGAAGGCTGATGCTTGTTTCCTCCTAATGCCCTTTTACTGACCTTATTCTTGACCGGTGGAAACATTATTCTCTCCAGGGGAAGCACGTTATTTCCTGAATTTACCTTCCTAACTAAATTGGTAAAACGAATGAATGAAATATGTAATACCTGCCCTATCCCCGAGCACTCCAGAGCTCTCATTTGCCATCCAACCATGGCTGTCATGTTGCAGGCCACCCTGTTGTTTAAAGCCCAACAGAACTTTCAGTTTAAAACAGTTAAATACTTTCCAGGTGCATCGAAACATAAGAAGGGGAATGTGTCAAACCTGGAGAAGACAAAACCTTGAGGAGTTGTCCATAGTAACCAATCATTTTCTATCTTCTGTTTGTTCAGTTTAGCTTTGAAAACGAAAGCTAGAAGCTGATTGGTTGCCATGCATAGCTGCTCCAGACAGTGCCTGCTCCAGTTTTGATAATCTCCTCTAAATGTGTTTATGGTCTTACATGTTGTTTAGTTTAGAAAACATAATCGATAGGTGTATGGGCACCGTAAGAATAGGATTGCTAGTTTGATAGGGTCCTTAAAGAGGGTTACCCATAGACTTCTAACCTTTTAAACCTTTTCTTAGGCTGGGTTCACACTTAGCCCTCGTTCACACCTAAACGTTTTGTAGCGCGTTCTACGCTCGAAGAACGCTCTACAAAACGCTCAAAAATATAAATTGCATTGGAGTCAATGGACTCGTTCCCACCTTGCCGTATTTCCGCCCGTCCCGAACGTGCTACAAAATGGCCCACGCCTGAAAAGGTACAGGTACTACTTTGGGCCGTTTTGTAGGGCGTTTTCCATTGGAATACAGCCAAGTAGCCTTCGGAATCGCGCGACGGTCGCGCAACTTTTTTACCGCGAATCGAGGGATACTTGGCTGTATCACAATGGAACCGCCCAACCAAAACGCCCCAAAGAAGTACATGTACTTCTTTGGGCGTAGGGCGGTTTACCGCACTCGCCGAAAACCGCGCAGATGGGAACCATGCACATTGAAAATAATGGCATTTCCCTGTTTGAGCGTTTTTCCGCGAGTACGAAAGCGCGGAAAAACGCCTAGGTGTGAACCCAGCCTCAGTGCTGTCTGCATGGAGAAAGCAAGTGGGGGAAGGGGACAGGTTACAAAAAACTGAAGAAAACAAAGCAGTGATATTGAGGTAAGTACAGATCTGTGGAGAGTTGGTCCTAATCAACCAGGGGGCTAGAGAAAAAGGAAGATAAAGCATGACGTAAGGTATGAGACATTGTGGAATAGGGAACATACAGGATGAGGCATGACTAAGGGTTGAGGTGTTATGAAAAATGAAAGTACGGTAAATCATGGCATAAGGTACGAAGCATTGTGGAATAGGGAACATACAGCATGGCATACAAGAAGAAGCATCACTAAGCCCAGGATTGGGTGAAAGAGGGGGCGGACCTCGGACTGAACTCAGTGTCTATGACGCACTTTCAATAACCTGATTGAGTGTGGAAAGGAATGCGGCTGGATTCTTCCTTTACTATATTCCTGTTTCGTTGGAGCGAGGACACACAGCCAGAACAAAGAGGGAGAACATCAGATATTGCAGAAATCAGAAGACTGTTCATACAAAGTACAGTCAGCACACAACATCAATAGACAATACTTGTGGGGTTGGTTGAGCCTTTATAGGGTTGCTGGATTTTGTAATACAATTATTTATGTGAAATATATGTTTGTTACACCTACACAAGAAGCAGAGTAAGGGGACCGACCCATTTACGCATGCTGGCTAAGGACATCAAAGATGTAGTATTATTGTAAAGAAACATGAATTCGATTTTTTTGTGCTGACTGAAGTTCCCCTTTAACACTATTCATACTGTGGTTTTCTAGTAAAATATGGACACTGCAAGGTATGCTCTTTTAATGAAGCATAGTTAGGCATGTGTTCTTCATTATACTTAAAGTTCTGGTTGTGACAGAAATGAGTTTAATAAAATCTCACTTTTCATGTTAACACCAACTCTAGCCAAATGTGGTCAAATTATTTTTTATATATCCATTACGTGAGTTCTTTTTGTGTCAGATGCCACTTAACATTTTAATTAAAGAAACCTGGTGATTCCTGTACAGCTGTAATTTCTTTACATAATAATCAAATAATTGATGTTTATGTATTAATTATGCCATGGTTTAGCAATATTTTTTCATTTAAAGCCACAAGTTTATACAACCTTCCAGCTAAGCATTTTACTCTGTGACTTTAGAAGTGTTTGGGAAAGAGGTGAAAAAATTACATTATCTCAGCCTGTATTTAGACAATGTTCACACTGCATAATAAAAATATCCGGCATACACTATATAATCAAAAAAGTTTGTTGATGTCTCTCCAGATTATTGAGTTTGCGTGTTTTCGGTGAAAAGTTTTGTTGTAGCGGATGTAAAATAAAAAAAATGTTTTAAAAATACTAGGAGGTTTTTGGCAGAAGACACAGGCAAAGTCTCTTCTGCCCCCCAAAAATTCTTCATCTCTTTCACCCAGCATTTTTTTTTGTATGTACAATGCCAATGCTCATGCACTGTGCAGTGTACACTTTCGGCTCACTCATGACATCTCTAAGATGCCGTGAATGGGCAAAGGAGTATGTAATGCCTGTGACCATGAGCAGGAGTTCCATCATTAGTGGACACCCAAAGGTGATAAGCTGGAAGTGGTGGCAGTGGAGGTACCAAAGATTCATTGCACCACGCTGGAGAAGTGCACACTTAAAGGTAAGTGTGCCATAAAGTACAAGTAATGTGCAAATATAGGGCAGAATCACATGAAGAAAGAGGATCTCCAAGCAGTTGCAGGGTCGAGAAGAAGGCCCAAATTCTGTCAGACTGCCTTTCATCTGACCTTACCAAGAAGCATCTTCAATCCATACCCATTCGCCATTAGCAGCATTATGGTTTGCTTTGTCTTATAACTACCTGCTCCCATTCCACCCACATTGCAAATGTGTTCAGGAATACTTCCAATAACCCTTAGCTCATTCACAGCATCTCTAAGATGCTGTGAATGGGCCTGATGACTGGAAGGATGTAACTCCTGTGCACATACGCAGGAGTTACATCATCAGTGGCAACCCAATGGTCGAAGAGGATACCTGAAAACCTGGAGGTGGCATCAGTGGGGGAACCGAAGATTCATTCCACAACACGGGAGAAGTCCATACTTGTAGGCTAAGGGTGCCATAATGTGCAAGTAATGTGAAAATATAGGGCAGAGTCAGCTACTTTATATATTGGAGTATCTCCAAGGAGGTGCAGGCTCAAGAGGGAGGCCCAAAGAAATCTATACTCATCCTGTCCGTAGTTTTGATGGATGAGGAACCAACTGCACTAGGGGGACATCAACAACAAATGTAAATGTGTTTAGGAACAATTGCAATAAGCCATATTTTCAGAACAGGTATTCGCTCAAAATATAGCAGCTGATATATATATAGCAGCAAGATCTAGTATCCTACCTATAAGTATTAAACAGGCTCGTTCAAAATTCTTGTGTATCATATAGTCACTGCATTGATGACCACTGATCTGTTACCACCTGTAAATGTCTTAAGAGGATTTAAATCAATACCAGGCAAAGTTAGTAATACACAGCAGCTATATATCACTGCCATTCTACTTCAAGTTGAAGATCAATGGCATGCCTAAAAAACTTAGAGGTAAATTTATGGCGGAGAGGGGATATCGCCCTGTCCTATTCTCTGCTTGGAGGCGCACACTGTAGTCTGCATTGTATGTCCCCTTTATTAAATGCAGGTCGTTTGTACCCGTGGTGCTGCACAGAGTTCACTATGCCTAATGCAATGGGGAGAGTTCTGGGATTGGAGGCAAGCTGGTCAATGTGACTTTGACAAGTGGTCTCCCAAAGCCAACAAAGTGCCATTAACATTTGTAGCACATTGCTGTGGCTTTATAGATGTGTTGTAGTTTTGTTAGTGGTATGTTGTACCGTGGCACGACGATACCACTGCTTTTTAAATGGACCCCCTTAATTAATTGCACAAGGCTTGATTAAGGAAAGTGTGTTTATAAGTAAAGCTGTCTGCTTGCCCGGTGCTACGTCACTACCGAATCCCAAGGACACACCAGTGAAGTTGTAGCCAGTATGTGGAACCACAGTGTGTGGCGGGTGACACCAGCATGAGACAACGCTGGAAGATGTTTGACATTTTGCTGATACAGTTGAGAATTTCCAGAAAATGATAACTATGCAACAGATAATGTGCTGGAACATGTATCGCAAATGAGAACAAAGAATTACTGTTTTAAATGCTAAGACTGCATTGTACAAATGGAAAATAACATCTTTTATGTCTAGCCAGCACTGTTCTACATAGGACAAGAACATACCTGTGTCATGGCTCGACACCATCCACTTGGCAGGACACCAGGGAACAGCCACTGCAACACAAGGGTTCCCAGGGACTCTCTGGGTTCGATCTTGTGTCTTCACATAGGAAGAAATGATTTACAAATGGTTCTGTAGGGTTGGAGTGGGGTATCAATTAGTCAGGGACTACCATGAGGTAGCATGGATGGGTGTGCCATATAAATTAAGAAATATATTTAAAGACTAAAATGTACGTCGCATAATGTTTTTCATTTTCAATAACTATTTCAAGTTATTGATTCTCACACTTGATAGGGAATGCCTATAGATCTCTCCTCCTGTTCTAACTTTCTTAAAAATGTAGTTACACCTACATCTTAAAGTGACATTAAACCCTCAGATTTTTAAACATAAACCAATACTGTAATGTGTGCTTTACTGTAATCCATGGTTGTTTCCCTTCTCTTTGCTGCTCTTCCCGTGTCTTATATTTGTTCCCTTATGTTGGTAACTTGTGTTTTTTGATAGATTGTCCATTGTAATTATCAGAATTCCCACTGTTAGATTATATATCTTTCACAATAATGTTTGAAAGAATAATACAATGTAGCTGCTGCTGAATATATTGCTTTGTTTTTATTATGCACAGTAGTGTAGTGGTTAGCACTTCTGCCTTGCAACATTGGGGGTCCCTGGTTCAAATCCTGGTCAGGACAGTATCTGTAAGGTGTTTGCATGTTCTCCCTGTGCCTGTGCTTACATGGGTTTCCTCCCACATTCCAAAGAGTTGCTGGAAGGTTAATTGGCTCCTGTCTAAATCGGCCCTCTATGTATGCATGTGAGTTAGGAACCGTAGATTGTAAGCTTCTTGAGGGCAGGGACTGATGTTAATGTGCGCTATGTATAGTGCTGCATAAAATTGTTGCGTTTTATAAATACCAATACCAATAATAAATAAATGATGCTGGTTACACACACTCTGATTTTACTTAAAGTGACATTAAAGTCAAAAACATTTTTCCCTCCCCCCAGGACAGTATCTGTAAGGTGTTTGCATGTTCTCCCTGTGCCTGTGCTTACATGGGTTTCCTCCCACATTCCAAAGAGTTGCTGGAAGGTTAATTGGCTCCTGTCTAAATCGGCCCTCTATGTATGCATGTGAGTTAGGAACCGTAGATTGTAAGCTTCTTGAGGGCAGGGACTGATGTTAATGTGCGCTATGTATAGTGCTGCATAAAATTGTTGCGTTTTATAAATACCAATACCAATAATAAATAAATGATGCTGGTTACACACACTCTGATTTTACTTAAAGTGACATTAAAGTCAAAAACATTTTTCCCTCCCCCCATGTTAATGTTAGCACTTACCTTAAATGATGTCTCTTAATCCGATCTTCTTCTTCTTTCCTCATGTTTCCATCTGTCCCTCCAGCGATGCGGGGGCTCTCCGATCCAGCGCTGACTCCTCTGTCCTTGCTGGCACTTCCGATCCAGCGGTGTCTGCATGCGGGTGCGCACGTCCATAAACTTACCTTGCGTCTCTGCTCGTCTCCCGGCCGAAAATCCGAACTGCGCATGCGCCGCCCCAAGATGGTATGCGGCCGCTCGATCAGTTTCAGATTCTCGGGCGGGAGCACGCAGCGATAACACGGTAAGTGTAAACTGCTGTTAAAGCGGGTTTAAAAAAAACAAAAAACTTTTTGCCTATATCTCCTGCTTGCTAGCAGTAGACATAGGTGTACTTTACACCGTATACAAATACGCCTGCATTTTTTCACGAATATGGCCATGTGCATAAGCCCTTAGAAGTCTGTTTATTAATTTGCTTCCACTGATTCACACATTTTTAACCTACGTTTCAGTAGGAAAGGTGTGAAGGGATGAAAAGATTGATAAGTAGACCTCTAAACCACTTGAGTTCCCAGACCATTTTTTCCCTAAGTCCCCTTGTGTCCCAGAGCATTTTTTTTGTTTAGGTGATGTTTCGGTTCCGTACATTATACCTTCTGGTGTCTGTAATCTAAACTAAAGTACTGTATTTTACCTAATTTTTCTCAAGACAGATAAAGGCTTTAGATTGGTAGCACTTTTGTACACATATATTTTTTTCTCCTTGATTTTTATTGTGGAAAAAATGTAAAACAAAATTAGAAATGCACTTTTCTGTAATTTTTACTAACACAGCATTTATGTAATATGCGCTCCCCCATATATTTACCACAAAATCAGATCGGACAATAAGTCTGCTGAATAAAGTATCATCACATAAGTGCAACTTTTATGTTACATAGCAGAATAATAAATCTCAAAGTGTATGTATGCATTTTACTTTAGAAGAGCTTTATTTTTCTTTCAATGCT
>NW_017306701.1:370465-376287 GCF_000935625.1 Nanorana parkeri
TATATATATCAGGGGTGGACACATTCATATGGAATTCAGGAGCCAGCCTCTCCAATCCAGGAGCCAGCAGGATTATTTCTACAAGTTAGCTCAATTAACAACAATTAAAGAAAACCTAAAACGTAAGGGGCCAGCCGCCATTTTTCGGCTGCTACATGGTCCCTGGGATTTGTCCAGATTTTATATATACACTGTATATTTATTCATTACTTCAGCTCATTTCACCTCCTGGGCTTAGTGCAGGACCCCGTCTGTGACTGACAGCCAGCAGTTCCAGCTCTAGTGCCAGCAGGAGCCAATGATTCTGTTTTGGAAATTAATATACACTGCCTGCGCATTTTTTTTTTTTCAGGTTGTCCTTGGCGAAACACCTTGACAAGAACTATAGACAAACACACTATGTAAAACTTCTATCTATACTAACTTCTACAACATATTCTATGCCCCATTGGGGCGGCACACCATTCCTTGTGAAAGTCCCCAACACTTTTGAATGACCTTTTCCTGACAATCCTCTCCAGGCTGCGGTCATCCCTGCTGCTTGTGCGCCTTTTTCTTCCACAATTTTCCCTTCCACATAACTCTATTAATGTGCTTTGATACAGCACTTTGGGAACATCCAACTTCTTTTGCAATTACCTTTTGAGGCTTTCCCTCCTTATGGAGGGTGTCAATGATGGTTTTCTGCACAACAGTCAGGTCAGCAGTCTTTCCCATGATTGCGATTCCTACTGAACCAGGCTGAGACCATTTAAAGGCTCAGGAACCTTTTGCAGGTGTTATGGCTTAATTAGCTGATTAGAGTGGGACACTTTGAGCCTAGAATATTGCACCTTTTCACAATATTCTAATTTTCTAAGATTGTGGATTTGGGGTTTTCATGAGCTGTAAGCCATAATCATCACAATTATGACAAATCACGGCTTGAATTATCTTGCTTTGCATGTAATGAGTCTATCTCATATATTAGTTTCACCTTTTAAGTTGCATTACTGAAATAAATGAACTTTTGCACGATATTCTAATTATTCGAGTTTCACCTGTATATGGAAACCTTCCATAGAAGCTGCCATTGGCTCAGGTGCTTCTGAGCTCAGCATCATGCCTCGTACATTTTATTACTACTCAGCCGTGCTGATAACTGTTCTAATTAGAGGAAATGCTTGTATAAATGATTGGATACTGCTTAATAGATAGCCATAGAATTGATATGCATGCATAGAATGACAGCTAATCTTACATTATCTGGCATTGCCTGCAACATAGGTTACTTTCATAATTTGGTTTCAATGTATTATAGCTTACCAGATCTTGTGATCTCCAATGTGCTTTCGATTATTCACATCATGCGAATAATAAGATACAGAAGTCCATTCGTAGATATTGGCTTTTCCTTTTGGCTTTCCCAGAAGGAAATGAAATATGTTTAAATATGAGACCTGCTGGCTCGCTTCTTCATTCAGATGTTAAATTCTAAAGTGACTTTTCTATACATCTGTTAAGATGTGTTCCTGCAGTATGGGTTATAAAAGGTAATCCTAATACAGTATCATATGTATTATATTATTTGTCAAAATGATATCATAATGATTCCTGACATGTATGGATAATACATGGTAGTGTTTCCCTTTTATTGTACTCCGGGTGTAATTTTTTGTATCTGTACTAATTTTTACAGGCACGACTTACATTCTGCATGCTAGTTGTAATTCTGTCCATATTCTACCATACACAACTAAACTATTCTTCTAGGCCCTTGGTTCTCAACTGGTGGGTCGTGACCCAAAAGTGGGTCGCAAACCCGTGTTCAGTGGGTCACGCATGCCTTCCCCTTTTCTAGGTGAGAGGCTCCTCTGCCTCCCGCTATCACAGCACTGTCAGCTCTTGCGCCTACAGTAACAGCCATTCAAAATATGCTGCTTCATTTAAATGGTACCCAAAACGCACCTCCCATCTGCAGTTAGTAGACCCGCACCGGAACGCACGGTACCCTAAGCCATTCAAAATATGCTGCTTCATTTAAATGGTACCCAAAACGCACCTCCCATCTGCAGTTAGTAGACCCGCACCGGAACGCGCGGTACCCTAATGCCGTTTGTTCCATTGGGTCGTGACTTAATGACCAAGGACAAATGTGGGTCCTGAGGTTACACAGGTTGAGAAACACTGTTCTAGGCTGACATCTCTGCATGATAACTGTACATTATTGTAAGACTATAGCCGGCCACACATGTGATACTGCACATGCGCGTAGTCCTGTCTTCCAAATCCTTGTAAAACGCGCGCTAGTGTGCATGCGCACTCAGCGTAAATGTATGTGCAAGACACTGTGACGGCCGCGCCCAGGATGTGACAATCTTTCCTTAATGGATGGGCCTGTATAATCCAGTCTGCCTCACATACCATTGCTGAATGGTCTTTCAGCTTGTCCTTGTGATCCTGTTACTCTGCCCGTCGGCTTGCTCTTGAATATTGACCCGGATTGTCTTCGACCTTGCCTGATTGCTGCCTGCCCCTGACTCCTGCCTGTTCCTGGATTCTGCCTCTGTCTTCTGCTACTCTACTTCGCTGCCCGCTCTGTGTGACCTTGGACTTTTCTGACCTACTCCTGGATCCTGCATCTGGACTATCACCAGGCACGTTGTCTGCATACCCCTTGGCACTCGTGCAATGCTTCTGGCCTCTCACTCCTTGTTTCCACTCTCAGGGAAACAGGACAAGAGGCGCAAGGAGGCCTTCTCAGCTATTCGCTCTTCTACCAGGTAAGTGATAATTATACATACATATAATGTGCCTTTTCATCTTTATATAACGTATTTAGTTTGGGCCACAATGCTGCTTTAGTACAATGATATTATAGTTTCTATTTAGAAACAATTCACAGAGCCATTCAACTTGCAAATCTCTGATGCTTCGTTCTATGCGAATATACTGTATTTTGTATATTTTCTTTTCAGGTCGACTGTAATGTAATACTGCAGGGCTCAAAATGTCAAGTCCTAAGCTACTAGCCAGGCCTTAAAAGTTACTCGCCACCAGTTGCCCCACCTAACCCCTACCCTGCCCCGGCCCTAACTCCGCCAGGTCAGCGGTGTGACACAGAGTACAAAGATCAGTAACAACGCACAGTACAGAAGTCAGTGGTGCAATGCAGAATACAGAGGCCAGCTGTGTGACGCGCAGTGCAGAGGTCAGCAATGTGACGCGCAGTGCAGAGGTCAACAATGTGACGCGCAGTGCAGAGGTCAACAATGTGACGCGCAGTGCAGAGGTCAACAATGTGACGCGCAGTGCAGAGGTCAGCAATGTGACATGCAGTGCAGAGGTCAGCAATGTGACGTGCAGTGCAGAGGTCAGCAATGTGACGCGCAGTGCAGAAGTCAGCCATGTGGCACGCAGTGCAGAGGTCTGGGTGTGACACAGTACAGAGATCAGGGTGTGACGCACAGTACAGAAGTCAGGGTGTGATGCACAGTAGAGGTAAGGGTGTGACGCACAGTTCAGAGGTCAGTACACAGTACAGAGCTCAGCAGTCAGTATGTAACACAGTGCAGAGGTCACAAAGAACGTACAGTGACTTACAGTTGCTTTGACCTCTTCTTCCCCTGGTGATGGTGGGGGAGCAGCGAGGTTTCCTACACGTCCACATCTTTTGGACGTTATTAATCTGAGTTGCCCAACTCAGTATGCCCCTCGCTTGCGGCCATATTGAGTGGGGCACTCCTATTAATAACGTGCTGGATTAGTCTGACCCAGGGGCAGACTGGGCCCGGGGGCAGGGTGGCAATTGCCCCCCAAGCCTCTCTAAAACCTAATAGGCAAACAGTTTAAAAAAAAAAAACCCGCTAAAACAGCGGTTTAAACTTACCTTTTTTTCTTTGCGCGCTCCCGCCAGAGAAAACGAAACTGTTCGGGCGGCCGCAAAGCATCTTGGGGCGGGCGCATGCGCAGTTCGGATTCTCGTCCGGGAGACGAGCAGAGACGCAAGGTAAGTGTATGGACGCGTGCACCCGCATGCAGACACTGCAGGATCGGAGAGACCGAGCAGTCAGCGCTGGATCGGAGAGCCGCCGCACCGCTGGAGGGACAGATGAAAACATCAGGAAAGAAGAAGAAGATCGGAGTAAGAGACATCATTTAAGGTAAGTGCTGACATTTTTTTAACTTTATTATCACTTTAAGTGCTTCCGGCGGCGGAGGGCGTTTGCAAAGGTATCAGAGATGCCCGGGGGACAACTGCCACCCTGCCCCCGGGCCTAGTCCGCCCCTGGGTCAGACTAATCCAGCACGTTATTAATATGAGTGCCCCACTCAATTTGGCCGCAAACGAGGGGCATACTGAGTGGGGCAACTCAGATTAATATTGTCCAAAAGATGTGGACTGGGAGGGGGGGCTCTTTAATAGTGCTCTGATCACACCGCTGAGGGATCCCTCTCTCTCCTCCCGATCGCTGCAGCTTCAGCTCCACAAAGCGGGCAATCAGAGAGGCAGCTCTGATCACACCTGTCAGTGTTCCCTCTCTCTGCTCCTGGCCGCTGTAGCTGCAGAGCGGCCGGGAGGAGAGAAGAGGGAGCGATAACAGGTGTGATCAGAGCCGCATCTCTGAGTGCCCGCTTCGTGGAGCTGAAGCGGCCGGGAGGGAGAGAGAGGGATCGCAGAGAGCTAGTGCGGGCTCTGGATGGGACACTACTGCCGCGGTGATCGTTCGCTTCTGCTCCCTCTTCTCCATCTCGGCCGCTCTGTAGCTGCAGCAATCGAGAAAGAGAAGAGAGAACAGAAGCGAGCGATCGCCGGGGCTGTAGTGTCCCATCCCTGGTCCCGCCGGCGGCGCAACCCATCGCAAACATTCCACTCGCCCCCCCGCAATTTTCACTCGCCAATTGCGAGGGGGCGTGTGGAAATTTTGAGGTGTGTAATACTGCATTATGCAGTAGCTGGAGCTGAGGAGCATAGAAAATACGTTTTTTTCTATGCTCCTCAGCTCCATCGAGTGGCCATAACTTAGTATTACATTACATTCTACCTGAAAAGAAAATATACATGGCCGATACTTTTTGTTTTTAATAGAGAAGAATATGGATATAACCTCTGTCACTTTTTTGTAGTTTTGCCCCATTGGGGAGCTATCCTTAACTGAATACACAACAGGACATGAGAGTAAATCTCTCTAAAGTGAGAGGAATCCCTTTGGCAGTTGTCACTGGAACAAGCGTCCCCGCTGGAAGATTTCCTCCCCAATCTCTGTTCTAGTGACAACTCACAAGTTTGTATTTTCCCAAACTATAGGGATTCATCTACACAGGGTTATACTGTGTAAGGCCATGCATGTACTGCTGGCCATTCTCCCATGACAGTATAATAAGAATGTGCTCAACGCCTCATTGATCCCATACAAAGAGATCCAGTCCAAGCAGTGGCATAACAATCACCATAGCGGCCGCTATGGGGCCCCCGGGGCACAGGGGGGCCCGGCCAGAACATCCCCCTGATGCCGCGCGGGCCGCCTGGGTCGCTATGGCATTTCAGGCTGCTGGCTGTCACTGGCGGCTGTGAGGAGAAACACGCAGCCATTCACATGTGCAGCGGCGCATACCTCCTCACAGCTGACAACCAGCAGCATGGGCCCGTCGTCGGCAGCGATGGAAGAGGCGGGGCCCAGCGATCGAGGAGGCAGGCCCGGCGATCGAGGAGGTGGGGCCCAGTGGCGGAGGAGGTGGAACCCGCAAGCGATCGTGGAGGAGAAGGAGGCGGACAGAGGATCGGCCAGACAGGCAAGAGGGCTTGACCGCCCACCTGAGACCCTGCAGAGCTCACCATAGAG
>NW_017306701.1:379643-392152 GCF_000935625.1 Nanorana parkeri
CAATGTGACGCGCAGTGCAGAGGTCAGCAATGTGACATGCAGTGCAGAGGTCAGCAATGTGACGTGCAGTGCAGAGGTCAGCAATGTGACGTGCAGTGCAGAGGTCAGCAATGTGACGCGCAGTGCAGAAGTCAGCCATGTGGCACGCAGTGCAGAGGTCTGGGTGTGACACAGTACAGAGATCAGGGTGTGACGCACAGTACAGAAGTCAGGGTGTGATGCACAGTAGAGGTAAGGGTGTGACGCACAGTTCAGAGGTCAGTACACAGTACAGAGCTCAGCAGTCAGTATGTAACACAGTGCAGAGGTCACAAAGAACGTACAGTGACTTACAGTTGCTTTGACCTCTTCTTCCCCTGGTGATGGTGGGGGAGCAGCGAGGTTTCCTACACGTCCACATCTTTTGGACGTTATTAATCTGAGTTGCCCAACTCAGTATGCCCCTCGCTTGCGGCCATATTGAGTGGGGCACTCCTATTAATAACGTGCTGGATTAGTCTGACCCAGGGGCAGACTGGGCCCGGGGGCAGGGTGGCAATTGCCCCCCAAGCCTCTCTAAAACCTTTGCACAACCCCCCACCGCCGCCGTAAGCATTTAATCTCTCCCCTCTCAGCAGCTCTGATGCTGCAGCGGCCAAGAGGGGAGAGATTAAAGGGGTTCTAAACCCTCCCGTTTTTTTGCCTATATCAACTGCTATCAAGCAGTAGATATAGGCAAACAGTTTAAAAAAAAAAAACCCGCTAAAACAGCGGTTTAAACTTACCTTTTTTTCTTTGCGCGCTCCCGCCCGAGAAAACGAAACTGTTCGGGCGGCCGCAAAGCATCTTGGGGCGGGCGCATGCGCAGTTCGGATTCTCGTCCGGGAGACGAGCAGAGACGCAAGGTAAGTGTATGGACGCGTGCACCCGCATGCAGACACTGCAGGATCGGAGAGACCGAGCAGTCAGCGCTGGATCGGAGAGCCGCCGCACCGCTGGAGGGACAGATGAAAACATCAGGAAAGAAGAAGAAGATCGGAGTAAGAGACATCATTTAAGGTAAGTGCTGACATTTTTTTAACTTTATTATCACTTTAAGTGCTTCCGGCGGCGGAGGGCGTTTGCAAAGGTATCAGAGATGCCCGGGGGACAACTGCCACCCTGCCCCCGGGCCTAGTCCGCCCCTGGGTCAGACTAATCCAGCACGTTATTAATATGAGTGCCCCACTCAATTTGGCCGCAAACGAGGGGCATACTGAGTGGGGCAACTCAGATTAATATTGTCCAAAAGATGTGGACTGGGAGGGGGGGCTCTTTAATAGTGCTCTGATCACACCGCTGAGGGATCCCTCTCTCTCCTCCCGATCGCTGCAGCTTCAGCTCCACAAAGCGGGCAATCAGAGAGGCAGCTCTGATCACACCTGTCAGTGTTCCCTCTCTCTGCTCCTGGCCGCTGTAGCTGCAGAGCGGCCGGGAGGAGAGAAGAGGGAGCGATAACAGGTGTGATCAGAGCCGCATCTCTGAGTGCCCGCTTCGTGGAGCTGAAGCGGCCGGGAGGGAGAGAGAGGGATCGCAGAGAGCTAGTGCGGGCTCTGGATGGGACACTACTGCCGCGGTGATCGTTCGCTTCTGCTCCCTCTTCTCCATCTCGGCCGCTCTGTAGCTGCAGCAATCGAGAAAGAGAAGAGAGAACAGAAGCGAGCGATCGCCGGGGCTGTAGTGTCCCATCCCTGGTCCCGCCGGCGGCGCAACCCATCGCAAACATTCCACTCGCCCCCCCGCAATTTTCACTCGCCAATTGCGAGGGGGCGTGTGGAAATTTTGAGGTGTGTAATACTGCATTATGCAGTAGCTGGAGCTGAGGAGCATAGAAAATACGTTTTTTTCTATGCTCCTCAGCTCCATCGAGTGGCCATAACTTAGTATTACATTACATTCTACCTGAAAAGAAAATATACATGGCCGATACTTTTTGTTTTTAATAGAGAAGAATATGGATATAACCTCTGTCACTTTTTTGTAGTTTTGCCCCATTGGGGAGCTATCCTTAACTGAATACACAACAGGACATGAGAGTAAATCTCTCTAAAGTGAGAGGAATCCCTTTGGCAGTTGTCACTGGAACAAGCGTCCCCGCTGGAAGATTTCCTCCCCAATCTCTGTTCTAGTGACAACTCACAAGTTTGTATTTTCCCAAACTATAGGGATTCATCTACACAGGGTTATACTGTGTAAGGCCATGCATGTACTGCTGGCCATTCTCCCATGACAGTATAATAAGAATGTGCTCAACGCCTCATTGATCCCATACAAAGAGATCCAGTCCAAGCAGTGGCATAACAATCACCATAGCGGCCGCTATGGGGCCCCCGGGGCACAGGGGGGCCCGGCCAGAACATCCCCCTGATGCCGCGCGGGCCGCCTGGGTCGCTATGGCATTTCAGGCTGCTGGCTGTCACTGGCGGCTGTGAGGAGAAACACGCAGCCATTCACATGTGCAGCGGCGCATACCTCCTCACAGCTGACAACCAGCAGCATGGGCCCGTCGTCGGCAGCGATGGAAGAGGCGGGGCCCAGCGATCGAGGAGGCAGGCCCGGCGATCGAGGAGGTGGGGCCCAGTGGCGGAGGAGGCGGAACCCGCAAGCGATCGTGGAGGAGAAGGAGGCGGACAGAGGATCGGCCAGACAGGCAAGAGGGCTTGACCGCCCACCTGAGACCCTGCAGAGCTCACCATAGTGTCTATGGTGGGCTCTGCAGGGTCACCCTCAGGTGGGCTGTTTGGGTTATCAGGTGGACTTATCTAGAAATCACAGGGCCCCATACAAGATTTTGCTATGGGGCCCTGTGATTTCTAGTTACGCCCCAGGGTGGTATTAGCGGTGGTGTGTGCTGCCACTAGCACTGTAGCTTTTCAGTGACACTAATGACTCTAATGATGACTTCCTCTTGCAGCTCCCTGTGAACCTCATGCCATGGACTGGCCGTGCTGGAAGAAGATGCCATAGAGATCTTTGAAAGTGTGGAGAGAAAGCGCTGGACCTGTGTGGTTATTCTCTTGGTGTTTCTCATCCAACAGTAGTTAAATGTTGTAAATATGTGCGATCCGACTAACGGGTAGGCAGCTTCCACAGTCCAAAGGACCCCCACAGTATCCTAGCCAAACCAGCTGCTGACAAGCCTAAAGTACTCCCATCCACAACACAATACAACTTTCAACCTGCAGGGATTGTAGTTCACATACATGATTTCTCTCATTAAGCTCTGATAAAGGGGGTGAGTTTTGAACCCCTAAATGCACTGACTTCTCTACTTGAATGTCTAATTGACCCTAATGGATTAAAGAAGAGCTCCAGGCAGAAAAAAACTTGAAGTGCCACTAAACTCAGGAGCTGAATCTTAAAAATACATTCAAGTACCTTAAATGATTATTAAAGCCTCGCATTTTTTTGTGTCTCCACCGCGCGCTCCTGTGCGAAGATCTGAAAATTCTTGGGTGGCCACAAAGGATCATGGGGCGTTCGCATGCGCAGTAGCAGGTCTTTGGACGGGAGAATAGGACAGACTCAAGGTAAGTCAATGCACGCAGCGTGCACTGGCACAGCAGTCAGCGCTGGATCAGAGACCGGCACCAGCACTGGAGGGACTCCTGAAACTACTGGAAAGAAGAAGATGATCGGATCAAGAGGTATCATTTAAGTTAAGTCCTTACACCAGCATTGGGGGGAATTTAAGGCTTTAATGTCACTTTAACTATTTAAAAAAATTTATCTGATTTGTGTATCACTCGGCTGTAGATCCTCAAATCATCTCTGAATTGGTTCTGACACTGTCCTTCCTTCTGGAGGGTGGCTACTTATATTCCCCATGCTCCATGTGGGTGTTATAAAGTAGTCACCGCTCCAAGCTCGCTCCTGTGATGGACTACCATATCATGTGTAGTTTACTAATTTGTATTGGGATTGTAAAGGTCCTCGCTGATTGGAGCTTTGTGGCTCTCAGGCCTCATTCATACAGTCTAATTAGCTCCGGCAGTGGATTCCAGCAGTAGAAATCAGCTGATACTTATGGCTGAAATCATAGGTGGTTCCGCTCAGCCTGTACAAAGCAATGGCAGGCTTAGAGAAGCCACTGCTCTTCACATGTATCCGCATATTCAGTCGTTACCTGTGGATAGGGAGAGATAACCGACCCTGGACATGGACAGATTACATCCAGGGCTGGTCATCTGTTCCTAGCCGCAGGTAACAGCCTAATGTGAATAGCATTGGACTGTCAGTCTGCCATTGCTTTGTACAGGCTGTGTGGCTGCAGCTGCCTGGGACCACCTGTTATTCCAGCCACAGATTCTTACCGCAGGAATCCACTGCCGGACCGAATAGCCCATGTGAATAGGGCCTAAAATCTTTACACACCTAGGGGGGGATTTATCAAAACAGAAGCAGATAGAATCAGGAGCAGTTGCCCATGGCAACCAATCAGCTTCTCTCTTCAGTTTGCTCACGTAAGATCTGAAAATGAGACAAAGAAGCTGATTGGTTGCAGTGCAAATCTGCTCCAGATTTTATCTGCTCCAGTTTTGATACTTCTTGTGTTTTGATGCACCTGGAATGTGTTCATATAATTTATTCTGAAAGTCTAATTGAACTTTAAACAATTCATTACCACAATATATAACTAGGACATCTCGGTTAGCCTACATTTAAATGCAGGAAACAATATTTTGAGAACATTTTATTTGTTCCATGTACACGATCAATCAGCCCGCATTTTTAGTCCGTAAATGTATAGGTCATTGGTAACCTTGATAGTGCAGTTTTCTAATTACAGGTTTACTTTAAATTAAAATCCCATATACGTGAAGTAATTTGTACCATGTCATATACCGTAGTGTGGAAGCGTTTCCCTCATTAATCATGGCGGCCGCCGTTCTTTGTCGCATCTATTTTGACGTGTTTCCTTTAGGCCGCCCGCCTCCGCTGTATAAATAAGAGGGCGGAACGTAGCCTCGGTCTCTTTCTGTACAGCCAGAGAGGTGTACGCACGTGGATCGCCTGCTCCTGACTCACCGCTGTTCGCTCGGCAAGTTTCCCCGAATAAGTCGGTCAGGAAGGTGATCAGACATGGTGAGTGTGCGGCGTGTCTCTGGATCCGTCCTCTGTCTTCATAGACATCCAGATAACCCCCATTCACATGTGCCGCGCTTCACTTCCAGCCAGCCTGCCTAACATTCTGGATTGTCTGTGATCCTAATGAGTAGTTAGTGGACTGTCCATAGATCCGCAGAGCGCCTTCAGTGTGACCTGTATGATGGTCATTAGACCAATATGCTGCGATATCCTATTCAGATCTTCTCGAAGAACTCCGGCTTTGATTAGATGTACGTAGACTGGTCTAGCTTGGCGCAATGTAAGTATATCTGTGTGATCCCTGTCAGGGCCTAGGGGCTATTGTAATGTAATGGCTGCAGCTATTGTTACATAGGTGATGTCACATTACAGATCTACTCTTCTATATACAATTCCAGCATTCAGATCCCGTCCCATAACCCTGCTATTTATTTCCCTGCAATGTCCACTAACAATGAAGGTTGGGGGACTCACATGCACATTATCTCACATGCACACAGGGCTGATTTAGACAAGAGCCATTAACCTACTAGCAAGTTTTTGGAGTGGGAGGAAATCAGAGTACTCAGATAACAAAAACACTCAAGCACCTGGAGAACATTCAAACTCCTTGCAGGTAGTGTCCTAAATGGGACTGCAAGGTGTAAGTGCTAACTCTCAAGCCACTGTAATGCAATTTTGGACATTGCCGGTAAAAATTGTAAGTCTGATAGCTCAGTGGTCCACAAACACCAGTCACCTAACCTAGATTGTTGTACTTCTGAAGCTTCCTCTGCTAACAAGCCCTCATTTACCTCTGCAGCTGTAGGAATTATGGAAAAGTAATCTTCAAAGTTCACAGCAGAAGCAGTAAATTCATGAGTGCTTCTGCTCAGCAAGGACTGCATGTGGCCCTTGGGTTGCAGTTAGAGCACTGAGGCTTTAGTCTGTTATGACTGAGGGTCTTTGACAATTATTTCAGTAATAAACTTTAAAATGACTTTAGTCCGTTTGCTAAGCTGATGGGTTTTCCTCAAGTTTGACAGTAGAATGGGCAAAATTCTAGAACCATGAATTGCAAAATGTACTTTTCTTGGAATGCCCTCTGTGACCTAAACAATTTTTCCTTCATGTTTTCCAAAAATGGTTCTCATGTATATTTTTGTTCTACAGGCTTTTAAAGACACAGGCAAAGCACCTGTTGAATCGGAGGTGGCCATCCATCGCATCCGTATTACACTTACCAGCCGCAATGTGAAATCTCTGGAAAAGGGTGCGTTTACATTAAATAACTTTGCAAGATGCTTTCAAATGTGCTGATGTCGTGCCCCCCGCATGAAATGTAGGCCCTGGAATATAATTTTGGTACATTGTGTTCCTAATGACATGCTGGTCTAAGCTGACGGTCCTGTTTATGGATAGTTTATCTCCAAGTGTGGCTTTTTAAACCGGTCTGCAATGAGGATGATTTTTTTCAATGAATTACAGTGATTGATTTATACGCTATTCTGAGCTGACTGGGAATGCCATGGCAGGTTAACCTCACTTTTTTTATTTCCATAGCACAAGGTTTAATATCTATAGAATGTGCTAGGAATTGTAATCTTACTGTGATGGCACAGTAATGGTTAATCCATCTGAATTTGTCTTCTAGTCTGCGCTGATCTGATTCGTGGAGCCAAGGAGAAGAACCTAAAGGTGAAGGGACCTGTGCGCATGCCCACCAAGGTAACTGGTGCTTCTGATGTTTTCCTATGTATAGTAAATGAATGGAGTAGGGTATTTCTGCTTAAGAACTAAACTTCTTATGGTCTCGCTTCATTGGGGGGGGGGAGAGAGTATATCATGTTAGACTGGTTGATGTGGAATTGTATTGGAGCATATGAAGTTTCCTCTTCAGCTTTTAAGATTAATACAGCAGTGCTGCACATCTATACATATGGTACAGTGTTAATTATCACACTATGGGGTCATTTATAAAGCCATAGTGCTTTAAAAAAAACTGCATTTATGAATCGGTGATGTGCTTTACATCCCAATGTCAACAAAGCACTATTAACTTATTTAAAAATGCTAGGAAGGAAGCTCTTGTCACCTGAACGGTCAGTTGTGACTGGCCTATTCTGCATTAAGCTAAGACCACTATCAAACAATGGTCTGTATTTTATCGATTATAAATTCTATGCTAGTGGTGAGTATCACTGCGGGAGTATAGCAGATGGTGGATATCAATATTCTCTCGTAAGTGAGGGCCCTAAGTGACTGTAGCAGACGCTAGACCCTAGATAGTGCTAACTTTCAGCAAGTGCAATAAAAAGGTTTACCACGATATCTATAAAACTGAAATGGGGGATCTGCATTATAGCTTGCCACATTACAGACGAACGGGTCTGTATTCAAGGTCTACATCTAACTAATATTGCCTGATCTCTAAATGCTAATTCTGTCAGTTTAGAATTGTATGTCCTCCCAAAAGCCATGTTCACCTATCCGAAAGCTTGACCTTTCACATGGGTTGATGCTTCTTGGAGTCAGCATGGAGATCTGTCAATTTCTCCCATAGCTATTGTAAATCCAAGCAAGGGAGGCTGGGAAATCTGGTGCACTATGAATCGAATAATTTTCAAGTGAGCATGAAAGTGAACTCAAGACTCTACAAAAAGTGATGGGACAAACAAATTGAGGCCGCAAAAATAGTATAAATGACAGGAAGATAAAAAAATCCCCAATGGCATAGACCGCAAACTCGCACGGTCTTAATCCAATCACCATGTCAAAGTAGGGAAAGGCGATTAAAATGACAACTGCAAATGTCTACATTCAGGAGTATTTTCTTACACTTCACACCAAGGAAGCCAATTGAATCATTGATAAAACATTAACATCCATAACATGCATAATATAAAAAAGACACTGCAGTGTAAATGAAACCTGATACATTCAACATAGCATTGTCTGCCTTGTGGTTAATTATTCATGTGCTTAATGGATGGCTTGTCTTGATTTTTAAAAGTGTAAATGTTTGTTCTTCTAGACGCTGCGCATCACTACAAGGAAAACCCCTTGTGGTGAGGGTTCCAAGACATGGGACAGGTTCCAGATGAGGATCCACAAGCGCCTGATTGATCTACACAGTCCTTCAGAGATTGTAAAGCAGATCACTTCCATCAGTATTGAACCTGGTGTAGAAGTTGAAGTCACCATTGCTGATGCATAAATACCACCTCTGAATGAAAGAATAAACACCATATTCTTGACGTTTCTTGTGTTTTATTTAGGGCTGTGGAAATATAAAGATTAATTTCCCGAATAATCGTTAAACTTTTTGATCGATTCAAATTATTTTGATCGCAAATGAAAACAATCACCTCCGCTGGCTACCGGGAGTCCCGTCGGCGATCCGGTAACGTCGCGGATATCGACGTCACCAGACTCCTTCCCCAAGTGGCTCCGTCGGTTAGGGAAGGGGAGGAGTCGGGTGACGTCTGTCAGTGACGGCTAATGAAGGGAAGGGGGAGGAGTCCGGTGACTGTCACTTGACTCCTCCACGCTTCGTTGCCGACAGAGCCACTTGGGCCGGTGAGTTTGCCCAAAACTTTCTGCACGAGTGCCAGCCAAGGCATTGGCCTATACAGCACAGCAATGAAGTAATAAAATGAACTAGGATCACACTAATCCAGCACATTATTATTCTGAGTTGCCCCACTCAAGCGGTGGCCATATTGAGTCGGACACGTGAGAATAATAATGTGCTGGATTAGTGTGATCCTATTTCATTTTATTCATTGCTGTATGTGTATAGGCCAACGTAGTTTGATCTGTATGTGTTGATTTAAAAACACAAAAATATTAATCATTACCAGCCCTAGTTTTATTGAATACATTTAAAGGTAACTACAAATGCTAAAAAAGGGTTGGCTAAGTAAGTGCCAAGTTTTTTTTAATGGGTCCAGTTGACTTTTATTGGCCAAAGTATTTCAGGGGCTCGCCAGTCCCCCTTCATCAGGGATTACACTGGGCCTGGATGAAATGGTTAAAGTATCTATTATGAAGAAATGGCTGTATTTAGCACCTTGAATGAGCCTTCCTACACATGTTGATTTAAAATTTAATTTTGGCCAATGGTGATGCGGAAGTAGCAAATGTCACTAAATCAGCTGGAACCATTGATATGAGTTGGTGCCCTCACTTTACTCTCTGCCTCTATTAGTGACCTGGGTTTAAACTGTTTTCTAGAGAGCTGCCCTTACTGTTTGCATATGATCCTTGACACCAGTAGCCAGTACTCCCAACACTTTAATCTCTAGCTTTTCATTTGTCCTGAATATTTCCAGTCTCAGAATTTACTGCTGTGTTTATAACTGAATACCAAATTTAGGAATTTTCACCTTTCAATCTGGTTGATGGGTTATTTCTTTCACACACAACACTGAACAAATGTTTGGCTGGCGATTGAGGGTTTGTTCACACCAATTCTGGAGCAAATGCATCCAATGTATTCCAATGGTATTTTGGGCTCTAGTCCACACCTCAGCATTCAGTTCCAGTGCTTCTGAGAAGAAACTGCAGCTGGCACTTCACCAGTGCATTCACTTCTACTGAAGTCTTGCCTACTAGTGATGGGTCTCAGTGTTTGTCTCGTATAGTGTATCACTGGTGGTACACAATGGGGGTGGGTATGCCTCTAAAACCATGAATACATCCAGAGGAAACTTCAAAGAAACCCAGAGGATGTAATTTTTGAGTACTTTTGAAACTAGTTGCTTCACATGCTGACCCTGAACAAATATCCATTCGAGTACTTTCCTGCTCTGCATGCTTATACTAAATTGATCAGCATAAAAGCTGTTGCCGTAGAGCCATTATAAAGTGAAAGTTGACACGGGGGAGCAAACCTTAACTATTAAGTAGACTCGAATATTGGGGAGTGTTGGCTTTCCTGCTTTTGACATCAAATGCAATACAGGGGTTAGAAATAAAGTCCAGCTCAGCACTGGGTTCAGCATTGGTGGTACAGAGACTTTTAATGTAATGGAAGCACACACTGGTTTGCAAAAACAGTATTTCTGGACTAATACACAGCCAGTATGTGGAAGATGTACCAGAATTAACTTAATATATATATATATTTTTTTTTCCTTAATTGAACAAACTGAAGGGAGAAGCTTTTTGGTTGCCCTGGGCAACTGCTTCAGATTTTGTCTGCTCCAGTTTTGATAAATTACCCCCCTAATATAGGAAAGCATGGCAATAATCAGGACTGCATAAAAAGAAAAGGTGCAACCATAAAGCCAGCATATCTCTTCCCTGTTTAACAGAACAGTAAAATCTGGGGTAGACGGGCTACAATTTCGCAAAAAGAAAAGGAGAAAAATAGCTGAAGAGATTACATAAAAGGACCCATGAGGAAAGAAAAAAAGCCGCCACCAGTTTAGGCAGTGCAGCATGTAGTGGGACAATGTGAAACAATGAAGGGGAGGGAGAGAAAGAGTAAAGTAGGTGATGGAAGAGAAAAAAAAAACACCACTGGTCGGGGGCACATCAATACAGGGGGAGGCAGGAGGGTCAAAGAAGGAGCACAGTAGGATCAAAACCACCTGCCTGAAGATTATCCATGGGGACCATATTTTAAGGAATTTAGCACGTTTGTCATGATGAATAGCGGTGGTCAACTTTGCATTAATCATGGTGCCTGTGATTCTCTGCTTAAAGTGACATTAAACCCTCAGATGTTTTAACATAAACCAATACTGTAATGTGCGCCTTACTGTAATCCATGGTTGTTTCCCTTCTCTTTGCTGCTCTTCCTTTTAAATCCTCAAGTCTTCTCATGCTTGGGTAGAACTTCCCTTTTCAGCTCAGGGCCTCTTCCTGTAGTGCTGGCTCAGGTTACAAGCCTATACAAACAGATACACAGGCACCGTGTATCCATTCCTGAGACAAGGCAGTCTGCTGCAAAACAGAAGTTCTGCAAAGCATGAGAAAAGATACAGATTTAAAAGGAAGAGCAGCAAAGAGAAGGGAAACAACCATGGATTACAGTAAGGTGCACATTACAGTATTGGTTTATGTTAAAAAATCTGAGGGTTTAATGTCACTTTAACTTCCATCAATTGCAACGTGGGACACACACACAGGTTTTAGTCCTCCCTCAGCCAGAAATAATAATTAAAAAAAGCCACTCCCAATCAAGAGCAATAGAGACGTGCTACAAAACATGTTAGCTGCCTGGATCTCGTGCTGATCCAATGACTTCATTGCACTGACCTGACCTGAGCATTGTAGATCAGTAGTGGAGTCACCTTCATTGAGCTCACTGTAAATTTATAGCGTAGAAACTCTTAGGCTTGTTGGCTTAGAAAAACTGGAGCTTGAAGCTTAACAATGGAGAAGACACCACCGATTAGGGCTGCAATCACATTGTTGTCTTTGCATTTGTTACTATTGAAATGGATAAAAACCCATAATGCCCACTGCAATTGCACATTACGATCCATGACTTGTGTTGACATTTTTTGCATTTCCATGATTGTATTTGTGCAGATGTTTGTAACTCTTCAAAATGACTAACTCTGAAGAAAGATTACACCTTTACGCCCCTCCACATGTTTATTGTGAAATGCTCATTTTATAGTGCATTACTGCTATGCATTACTACGAGCATTGTGTATTGCAGTGCCATGTATTTATAATGACACCCTAACCCCAAGTGCTGATGGGCCCACACTGAAGTTCCCCACAACACACATACCCTTCATTGAGTGCTCTGTACTAAAAATAAAGCTCCAGGTTTTGTTCTAAATGAATGGGCTTTCTAAAGGCAATGCACAATAAAGTGTCAAATATAGAACATTAGCATTGTGGTAATTGAACGGAATGAATAGGTGTGTAGAGGCCCTAAACAAGGCTAGCAAGAGAGGTGTCTTTTTAGATCACTTTTACTTAAAAGTGGCCCTACTGGAAGGTTCCGCCTCTGTTCCTGTTCTGGTGAAGGCTAAAGCGGGCCATGCACCTATGGATTTTCGTTCGGAAATTTTTGTTGCTGCCAAGTACCCTCGTTCGATTCTAGCTCAAATAGTGCAAGCACAATGTCAATTTCGATAATCGTTCGTTAGCAATACCAACTCACCGAATTTTGTCGATCAACACAATGGATTTCTGTTTGTGTGTGCAGTGTTCAGGCTGCCATTTTTTTCGAACAAAAATGCTACCAATCCATCAATTTTCGCTCGATTCGAAACATGTTTTCCAGCCTCACTCTTCGAGAAATTCAAGCGGGATTACAGTAAACAAAATCGTTGGTGTCCCATCAACTGTTTTTCGAAGGATAATTGTGAGTGTATGGGCACATTTAGAGCTTGTTCACACCATATACAGTGCTTTCCAGAGTGGTCAGCTGCTGGAACGCACTGTATCGCATCCCG
>NW_017306701.1:392254-405154 GCF_000935625.1 Nanorana parkeri
GGGGCCAAGGGGCGTGGTGGTGCATTGAAGTCAATGGCACCACACCTGCAGTGCGATCGCCCGCACCAGAATGCGTGGCACATCAATGCCTGCTTTCTAGTCCAGTGCGATCTGAAAAAATGCTGAATGCATTTTTTTTTTTGATCACACTGGACCAGAACGCAGGCATTGATGTGCCACGCATTCCGGTGCAGGCGATTGCACTATGGGCACGGGGCATGGCTGCAATGCATCGCCATGCCCCCTCCTGCCCCTGAACGCAGGAAGTCGGCTGGGATGCGATTCAGTGTGTTCAGCAGCTAACTGCGCTGGAACGCACTGTATGTGCTGTGAATAAGCCCCTAAACTGTTTTCAGTCCAAATAAGGAACAAATAAAGTGAAACTCACACAGGCAGCAATAAAAAGAAACCCCTTACCACGCTGTCCAAAGCAGGAATAACTTTGGCTTTAGAAACACTTTTTAAGACCTTGGGGGTAAAATATCTCCCGATACTCCTCTGCTGTGCCTGCGTGTGGCTGGTGTAATGCTAAGGAGTCCCACTCTATGTTGCTGGTACACAGATAGCAGCTCTTGTGTGAATCAACAGTGTAACAGCAGCAGTGGATACTGCTATCTGCTCTAAACAGGATACAGCAGTGTTTTGTTCATGTTGTGCATGCATTTTATGAGCCATTCATCAGTGTAATGCTGCAGAGAACATTCCATAATAGCAGGGGAGCTCCATCACATGGCTTTCACAATGTTCCCCCTCCCCCAAATCGAATGTTCTTGGTGTATTTTCTCTTCTGGTCAAATGTTCTTCAATAGGTAGATTTATAAAGAAGAAAGTGAATTAGGAAATTACCACATTATAGCCACTAGATGGAGCTGAGGATCATTCTTTTATTATATACAGACCCCGTATTCCAAACACATCCTAAATGCATGTATTGCCAGATATTAAGCAGAATGTGGCTGGGCACATACTTTTAGAAGGATGACTTAGCATGCATCAAACCTCCTGAGGGCTTGTTCACACCATGTCCGGACCAGATCCAGAGCAGTTCTGCAAACACAGTGCAGTGCGTTTTTTTAATGCATTTTTGACACTTTCCAGTGTGTTTTTTTTTGTAGCATAAAATGGCCTTTCAGGTGCAGTCCAGTGTGCTTGCATGATGCTTTTATGCATGTACATGCACTTTAGAGTGTTCCAGACCAGAAAAATATAGTGCATGCAGTATCCCCCCGCAGCAGAAGAGACTGCACTGGTGTAAACAGAGCCCAGAAATACCATAGGACAAAAACTGTTGTGCACTGGATCTGGTCCAGACATGGTGTGAACAAGCGCTAAAGGTGGCCATACACTTTACAACCATCGCAAGACCTTAGCGTGCAGTAGAAACGGTTGCACGTCTTCGTTCACACTGCACACTCGTACGAGAATCGAGCAATGTATGGGCACCTTAAGACTGATCCTTGTGTACTAGGCCTTTCATACACCAATGTTGCAGTGCAGATGCCAATTATTACCGCTTTGAAAAAGCGAGGAGTGCATTTTCTGAATACAGTATGTAGGGATGCACCGATATCAGTTTTTCAGTTGAGTATCGAGTATGAGTACCAATATATTTATCTCTCGGTACTTGCCGATACCGGTACTTCTGTTAGCAATCTAGCATGGCGCCTGCTTCTATGGCAAACAAGAATCCGGGCAGCGTGATATTACCCGGCGCCCGGCTTCTTGATTGCTCGGAAACCCGGCTCCATGCAGTTGGGCCATTACCCTCCCCCCGCCCAGGTCCCTGATTGGCCGGGAAGCCGGCTCCATGTTCCCTTGCGGCACTGCCGGTCAGAGGAAATCTCCCTTTGATCGGAAGTTCCGGTATCGGGGAAATAACTTTCCCATCATCAAGCCCGTTTACAGCATCTTAGAGATGGTGTGAATGGGTTGTGTACACTGTATGGCGCCATACGTTAAAATATACAGAAAGAGGAACCATAGCGCACTCCTTACCGGGATTCCCACATGATGAGGATGGGTGCTGGAAATGACTGCGGATGGCGCTGCCACACATGAACAATAGAAACATGTCACAAGCACACCATAAGTTGAAAAAGCAAAATATTTTATTGCCAATAGCTGTATCTCATTGGCCTTTATATTAATTTTTTTGACAGCCAATGAGATACAGCTATTGGCAATTGGCAACTTATGGTGTGCTGGTGACATTTTTCTATTGTTCATACGTTAAAATATGACACAACAGTATGTTGCACGTTACAGTAATGTACAGTAATGCACTGTATATGTGTGTTGCAGTGCATTATGATTCATTGTTACTTGCTTGGTAGTGTACTTAGTAGTGCATGTTATAGCTCACCCCAGAATACAGATGAAAATGCTCTGTGCACTCTGTTTTTCCTGCATTGAAGTGCACTCATATTCCATTAAAAACTAAGCTATGTAATGCTCTTCAATATGAAATATGCACCACATTGTGATGTGATTGATGTGAGTCCATAGGGCCCATTCACGCCTATGCATTTTCATTCATGTCAACACAGGCACACAGATTAGCCTAAGTTTAAAATGTTGCTAGTACACATGGATGCATGTGATGCATTAACATGTGCTATCTATTTATGATTGAAAATTTTTGAAAATAATGACTCCAATGCAAAGTCAAGTCTCAGTCAGGGGGGAGGGGGGTGTTGGCAACACATATACCTCCTGGATACTATGGAAGCCAATAGAATTAGCGGATGATGAGGTCAGGTGGGTAGGACATGATATGAAGCTTGAGCATCTGCTCATTAGTACTTGGCTGGCTGTGCTGATCAAGCTACAGGCTGTGTGGTAGGGGGGGGTTTGTTTTTAGCTTTATTTCAGATTACTATGTCATCTGTAACACCAAAAAACTGCAATTTGCTTCCATTAAATTATTTCTTTCTGCTTCAGCATTTAGCTTAACTTCAAGATGTTCTTTTTGGGTTTTTTTTTGTGTGGAGAGAGGCACTTGGGCGTCCACAATGAATCACACAGCTAATGTGGTGTCCAGTATGATACCAGAATTATTCTGCTTGTTTGCTATACTATTATATGGAATAAGTAATCTTTTACAGGAAACAGGATTCTTGGTGTGTGTGTATATACAGTAGAGCCATGGTATCTGTATTAATGAAAAGTGGTGATTATATTAGCCATTGTACCTTGTGATCCAGCTAAGGAAGGTCCTGGGGTCATGATCACATAATTTGTGCTATTTTGTGATTGTTCATACCTGTACTGCCCAACTTCATCTTCATGGTGCATTCTGACTCTCCTAATTTCCAGCAGGTGCAATGGACATCAGGGATGAGAGTTCCATGTTGGCTACAGAATTGAGTTCTCTGCTGGATCCAGCATTATGCAGTGCTGTAGGTGACACACTTGTATCAGACTCTTCAGTGTTGGTAAGTGAGACTGCATTTTAAAGAAAATATCAAGAACTTCAAGTGTACACACAGCTTTTCTGAGTGGAAAGCAGGTTCCACACTGCTGCAGTGCACAAAATCCAGACAAGACTTCTGCACTACAAAGGTCATGCTGCAATCTTTTATTTAATGAGAAAATGGTATATTAACTTTAAGATGGATATGTTGGTTCCTTCTGCAATAAAAATGTACTTTGTATTCTGTATTTGAATAATTGTATTTGATGTGCAGGGTTGCCTATACAAAGTATGGGGCCCTGTACAGCAACCCTGACTGGGGTTTTACCAGAAAGGGCCCTGTAAAACCAGGCGGTTGATCTAGTTTACTGCCCCCTCGGTGGCTTGCTGTGATGTCAGCACTGCAGGCAAACATACTGCATAACGCATTTGACAGGTGGTGCTGCTTGGAAACCGTGTACAGGTAATCCAAAAGAAATTCCCCACTGGGATAAAAAAAATGCATTCAGGAGGCAAGTGTCTCCACTTGAATGCCAGACAACCACTACTGGACCCTCCTCTGAAAAGCAATTCACTGCAGATCACTTTTTCAGAGGGCGGTGGAAGCTGCCACCCATGTGAACGAGGCCTGATATCTTCCAATCATCCCTGAATTGGTGCTGTCACTGTCCTTTTGAAGGGTGGCTACTTTTTGTTCCCCATGGTCTGTGTGTGTTGTAAAGTAGCCATTGTCCCAAGCTCACTGCTGTGATGGACTACAATCTCACATTTAGTTTACCAATTTGCAGATTGATGTACAAGAAGTTAGAACTTTTACTTAATTGCTTGTGAGATCCGTGGGCAGGAGGATTACTCCACCTGCACCCAAAGGTAATTACTGAGTCCCCAATCTGCCCTGGGCCCCTTGCTAAACTGGTGGGGCCTAAACCCAATACAGAAGGGTTAACTCTACGCCCCTTTCGGCAGCCCTGTGCATTGAAAAGTCAAAAATGTTATGTGTGTGTATATAATTAATGGGATGAGAGAAGAGGTTTCTATAGGTAACAACTCAGTTGGTGTAACTTTTCTTCAGCAAGGGTAGAAGTGGATTGATAATTACTTTGTGCACCTGATGAAGTGGGGATGCTCCAAACTGTAGTGTGTTTGTACTGTTTTCTTTCTCATTAAATCACTCCGCTTTAGATGCTCTAATCATCTCTGAATTGGTACTGACACTGTGAGTACTGTGGAGGGTGGCTACTTTTGTTCCCTGTGTGTGTTGAAAAGTAGCCGTCGCTCTAAGCTTGCTTCATGATAGACTAAAATCTTGCATTTAAGCGATTTTCTATGGTCAGATGAAAAAAGTGCAATAGATTCCTCTATCTATAGTAAATTGTGTAGATGGAAAATTCTCCCACTGGGCCAAGCTTCAGTATCTTGCTAGTCAGCCGTGCTGGCTCTCAAAAAAAGAAAAAAAACCCTGAACAATGCCTTCATCCAATCAGATTGTTCAGGTATCTTGACAGCCAGCGGGGCCGACTAGCAAGATACTGAAGCTTGGCCCAGTGGGAGATTCCTCTGTCCACACAGTTTAGCGTAGATGGAGGAATCTGTTGCACTTTTTCCATCTGACCATAGAAAATCTGCAGATAAATCTAAGTGTATGGCCACTTTCAGTTAGCTAATTTGTATTGAAGTTATATACCATCATGGGAGTGAGCTCGGAGTGGTGGCTACTTTACATTGACCTTATGGGGAACAAAAGTAGCCACCCTTCAAAAAGGACAGTGTCAGCACCAATTCAGGGATGATTTGAGGCTCTACAGCCGAGTGATACACAAATAAGGTCCAGTATTATAAATAGTTGGATTAATTAAATGCATTTTTAAGATTTAACTCCTGAGTTTTATGTTGCTTTAAAATCCCTAATTTACTTGAGGGGAAGCCGCTTGAAATGCTTTTGCAAAAACACTCGAGCTGTATTCTTATTGGTGTCCTCTGCAGGAGTGTGATTTTTAGCACAGTTTTGGCTTTGTGTCTGTAATGAGTACTGCTGCTTATCATTTGATTTGAATTCCCAAAGAACAACACTGATATTTTAAATGGAATTGCAGAAGCTGAAAGCTTACATCGGTTTAATTTCCATTTTGTCACTGCATGAGCCAGGTTGGGAAGGAGGGACTTGGACCCTCTTCAGTGAGTTGTGAATCGCCTGGCCTTTCTGTTGGTATCCTTGTTTCCCCATATGGAAACTTGAGTGTTTTTTAGATTGAGAGTATTCTATCATTCAAGGTTTCATTCATAGATCATATCTCCGGGTTCTGTCCATTTAGGGTTTTGTGTGTAAGCAGTTCCAGAATCATTGAAGAATGGTCTGCATACTTTGATCCATTGAACTAAGGCTGGCCAGACACAATCATAATCTGATTGTACAATATCCCTTTCGGTGTGGCAGATGTTACTTTAAATAAGGGATCTCCATAAGCAATAAAATTGGTATAGAATCAACTATTCCCTTAATGTATCATTTTTGGTAGAGATATATTATCTGCATAATGTGGCATCTTGGTAAAGGTGCCCACACACCTTGCGATAATCGCGGGTAATCCCGCGATCGTACGATTATCGCAAGGTGTGTGGAAGGTGTGCGACCTCTGCTACTGTAAGGTCGCACGACTTTTCTTAGGAACATGTTCGAAAACCAGCCGAACATCGTACGATTTTCGGCTGGTTTGTGACATGTTCGCAAGACAAAAAACCACATGGGCCGGTGTGCGCAAGCGCACACTACCCATTTAGCATTGAGGTCATCGGAAGCCCAAGTACGATCTGCCTGTCCAAGATGGGCAGATCGTAAGTTTTTTTTCTTAAATTGCCTTACAACCATCGCAAGACAAAGTCAAACCTTACAATTTTATCTAGAGATTTTTGTCTGTGATTGTGTTTTCGTATGAAAATCTGCCAGTTGATGGGAAGTGCACAACCTCAACTGTCCAACTGGTAGATTTTTGTCTTTCAAGCAGGCTAGAAAACTTTTGTCTAGTTGGACAGGTTAGTGGCGTTGTTGTACAACAAAAATGTCAAGATTAAAATCAGCCAGATGGTGGTGCTGATGAACGTTAAATGTGAACTACATTGGTCTGTGAGTGATGGGCTAGTTGTAAGAAAATTGAACCAGGATGAGATGTCTGGACAAAAAAAGTTGTACAATGGTTGTAAGGTCTATGGCCACCTTAAGACGTGGCCTGTAGCCATTTTGTTTCTACTGGAATGGAAAATGTCAGGTAAATGTTTATTCTCTAAATCTGTTTTATGCCTCGAGATGATGGACTTCTTTTTTTTTTTTTTTAATTTAACGATTTTATATTTTGTAAATGTTACTTTTTATTTGTCTGTTTAAAGATTAATGAGAAAACTTCACATCCATTGAAGGTGTACTTGAGAGTAAGACCTTTTTCCAAAACCGAGCTTGCAAACAATGAGTCCCAGGTTGGTGTTTACAATCTTATTATACACTTAGTGGGGTGTATTGCAGCACTTTAAGAGCAGGGGGTTGATGGGTGTGTCTGATTATTTCTGTGGTTTCTGTATGTGGGAGCCTTTTGGTTTATGGGGTTGATGAAAATTGATTACATTGCTGAATGGTTTGCAACCGGTAGGGGCTGCATATAAAAATGGCAAACTGCATTTCAGTTAATAATTCTCCCCCACATTTCTTTTTAGGATTGTGTAACTGTTGAAAACTCGGAACTGGTTTCTCTTAGTGCGCCTAAAGACTCCGCTGCAATGAAAAACTGTGAAAGGGGAATTGGACAATCTGTGCACAAGTTTACTTTCACCAAGGTTATTTCATCATTTTATTTTTCTTGGGTTGTGCCTTTTGCTTTGTCCATCTTTACTATTTGAACTTTTACAGATATTTGGACCAGAGACAACACAAGCTGAATTTTTTGATGGCACAATGAAGGATCTAGTGGATTCTTTTACCCAAGGGCAGAATGGGCTTGTGTTCACATATGGTGTCACCAATGCTGGGAAAACATTTACAATACAAGGTATCTAGGTTTTGTTTTTTTTTTGTTTGTTTTTAGTTGACGTTCTGTAATTGGTAAAAAAAACCCAACAATTTTAATGGCACAATACACTTTAAACAGAAGTGTGTGAGGTCACTTAGCCCTCGTTCACACCTGAACGTTTGTAGCGCGTTCTACGCTCGACGAACGCTCTACAAAACGCTCAAAAATATAAATCCCATTGTATTCAATGGTCTCGTTCCCACCTTGGCGTATTTCCGCCCGTCCCTAAGCGCTACAAAACGGCCCACGCCTGAAAAGGTACAGGTACTACTTTGGGCCGTTTTGTTGCGCGTTTCCATTGGGATACAGCCAAGTAGCCTTCGGAAACGCGCGACGGTCGCGTGACTTTTTTACCGCGGATCGCAGTAAAAAAACGCGCGACGGTCGCACATATGCAATACGCCTAGGTGTGAACGAGACCTTAAGCTCAACCCTTTAAGTGAATTTTGTAGGGGCAAAGAATTGACCCCCAAGGGTAAGACCATTTTCTAAGATGATGATACCTTATTCAGCTTACTTGGGAGAGTGCATAGCGTTTCTGTATGAGCACTTTGTTTAATAAAATGAGATTTCCCATAGGCACTCTACAAAAGTCTTGTATTGCTTAACTTGGCTGGAGAAACTGCTTCTTGATGGCATGGCAAGCGGCCATGTGACCAAATGACTGTTGAACTATTTTTTTTTTTAATCCGATCTTCTTTCCTATCGTTTTCATCTGTCCCTCCAGCGCTACTTCAGGTCCCTGATCCAGCGCTGACTCCTCTGTCCTTGCTGGCACTTCCTGTCCCACGGTGTCTGCATGCAGGTGCACGCTGTCCATATACTTGCCTTGCGTCTATCCTTGTCTCCTGGCCGAAAATGTGAATTGCGCATGCGCCCACCCCAAGATGCTTTGCGGCCGCCCGAGAATTTTCACATTTTCGGACGGGAGCGCACAGAGAAGACACGGGTAAGTTTAAAGCCATCTAACTTGGTTCTTTCCAATAAATGGGAAACAAAGTTCCTTTAGGGTGTGATCACAGCATTTCCAGACCAGATTCAGCCCAGAAAACCTTTTTCAGGTCCAAAAATACTTCCTCATAGATTCCAATGGTTATTCTGAGTTCAGTTCCAGAGCTTTCAAAAAAAGTCAAGCATGTCACATTTCTTCTGGTCTGGAATGCACAAACACATGTAAGCGCATGCAAACAGAAGAAACTGGAAAGCCTATTGAGAGAAAGAAATGCCCTGGAACACATCAAGATGTGGCAAAAACACAGATGGTGTGAACAAGCCCTTGGATATACGTATCTGTCACTAATTACAGTTGAATGGATGTCTCATTTTAATAGCTTTGAAGGAATACTCATCTTTGTCAATATTTTCACTTCTGTCTTAAGAATTGGACTGCCCTGCAAGGTGTCCTTTTCTATGTCTTATTGCTGGTGAGGGTTCTTTTTATACCCAAGATTAAGTGACCTTAAAGCTTTGGAAAGGTCATTGGTGACAGCTGGAGGTGAACAGGTTAAAGGTTGATAGCACATGGCTCCATGGTGTGTAACTGTACATTTTAACATACAAGAACTGTTTTAAATTTCTATTCTACAGTAACAAACTGGTTTACCCTCTGCAGGCACTCCAAAAGATGGTGGCATACTTCCTCGTTCACTGGATGTGATTTTCGGTTATATCAGAGGTCGGCAGTACCCCAAGATGACTCTAAAACCTTATCTTGGCAATGATGTCATGAAATTAGACCCTGCACAAGTCAAACAGGAGGAAGCTGCAAAAGCATCTCTCCTCTCTAGCCTGAAAGAGGTTTGTGGCATCAATAAAATAGAATCTGAAACTAAATTGTCCACAAGATGGCATTATTGTTCTAGCTTAAAGTGAGGCCAGAAATGATGTGCTACAATTTGTGTTCTCTTGCATTACTGTCAAGATTACATGTATACATATGCAACATTTTATATATATTTACTGGGCATGCATTAAAATGTTTAATTCTTTTTGGCAATTTCAGATGGGGGTGTGTGGGGTGTTTGCATGGGGGGAGGGATTAAAGGCTGGAACAGAGCAAGCATATCTTCAACACTATATCCCAAATATGATGGGTTACCATTTGATAATTTTGGGATATGCAGCCTTTTTTGAAATTGCCTAAAATTGCAGTGTATCGCCAAAAATTGGTCTTTGTTCACATATCAGAGCTCAGCAAGCATTCCCATGCCTCCTATTCTTCCTGACACCAGGACAGTGTGTATGAAGCCAGCTGGCTAAGTACACAAATTCTTGGTGTAGCTCTTGCTTTGTGCTCTGTATAGGTAAACGTGGTAGACATACATTTGCATTACTGTACTTAATGATTTTGATTACAGGATGGATTGAAGACTGTTCCAAGCTCAGGAAATCTCCGGAATGTGCCCACCAGCAATGACGTTTCACCTATAAAAGGTAAATGTGAACAAAAGCTGCTGGTGGTTACAACTTCATTGTAAATTTGTTTACATTTTTTGTAAAATCACACACACAAATATTTAAGAGGTAGTAAGCTCTACTGTACAGACCCAGCAGTCAGTGAAATAAGTTTGGCACAGGATTTAAACAGTCCCCAGAGGCCACGGGTGCTAATCTTGGCAAGTATAAATCTGAAGGGGATGGGTGGGCTCTGTTAGGTGAGGGGGGAAATGGAATAAGTGTACTTTCTATTATAGTGCACTTGTTTGCCACATTAATACTTTTGCATGCAAATACATAATTCAGTAGTGGAAGATGCATTGTATGCAGGAAAACCTATGACCGGGTAAACTGAAGTACACAGAAAAAAAAACTAGGGATATTCTGCAAAGTCCTTGCTTTGTGCATTAGATGCTGGAAATTTCTCAGCCTCTGATCTGACTGAGGCTAGACATTAAGAAAAAAAGAGCCTCCGTTCTGTGTTTAATAAAGGGTTTTAACCATGAACGCATATGTACCTGTCTAAAGCCAGCAGCCCTCTGGGTGCCTTTCAGCATTTGGCTGTGTAATGAGATCCATTTTTGGGGTGGGGCAAAGGTCACAAGAGCTGCTATAAACATGATGCTTGCTTGACCATCCTGCATGTCTTCTGCCAGGCTTTTTTTTTTCTTAAGGGGAGACTGTGTGCTGGGGTTAAGTGTTTGACTGTTGACCTGTACAATAAGAGCACTGCAATGCAATCTATATAGTAACGATGGTTTTCATTGATCTGATCAAACAAATGGCCACTATATAGTATAAGCTATACAAATAACTTCTATAGCCGTTACTAGCACATGATTGGAGTATTGTGTGATAGTGCCCCATTTGTTCATTGGTTACTATTGCAATTTTAGTAGCTTGAAGTTTGTAGCCAAAATGTCTTTCTTTAGCCTATTGCGTGAAGGAGTTTTAAAAACAAAAAAAACAAATCTGGTTTCTCTCAGGTGGTGCAACAAAGTGAGAATCTTCCTAGTGAGGGGAATGTCATAGCAGACAATTGTCACTGGCATGTGTCCCCATTGGAAGATTTTACTTCGCCTCTTGACAACTCTGACTTTAGAATCTTTCCTCACTTTGTCTGGGTGACAGTAGTCACCAGGACAAACTAGAGGATGAATCTCCCCAGCAGAGATGCAGCAACAAAACATGGCGGTAGGTCTAATCATTCCACATTCCATCTGAAACAAAAAATTTCTCCATTCTTTTAACTACTGAAAATCGCATGAACAGCTTTGATTTAATGAGGCAACAGATTCAATCTCACTAGCAAGAGATTAAAATTGCCTGTGTAGCTTGGCTCTGAAGGTGTCATCGTGGGAAATCTTTGGTAAAGGAATTGCTGTTAAATAAAAACATCCTTAGTAGGAAACGTGTCATGACAGAATAATGTAGGTTGTACTTTCTGAAGGTGCTGAAGTCTTAGAATGCAGTTTCTTTAACTTGAGTCCCTAAACCAGAAAAAGTATCCAATTTAGGAGCACGGTCTTCACTTGCTGCATATGTTTTACAGTAAATTATCTAAAGCATTGAAGACTAAATGCTGTCAGCCAGCAGTTTTTGCGGTCAAGTAATTTTTTCTCAGCTGGCTTTTGTTTTATCTTTGCTTGTTAGGCAAAGAATGCGGCCTTCAATTTAGGTGACCATTCTACAGGATTTGTATAGCGCCCACCGTTTGTGCAGCGCTTTATGACCCATGAGGAGACTACAATTACAATACAAAAGGGTTAGAAGGACCTTGCTTTTTGAGTGCTTACAATCTACAAGTAAAGTTGCTTTATTTTTCCAGATGGAGAAGAGGAAAACCTTCATCAGTTCTCTGCATGGGTATCGTTCTTTGAGATCTACAATGAGTATGTCTATGACTTGCTAGACCAGTTCCCCTCTTCAAAAAACCAAAAGAGGCTGACCTTGAAAATATGCGATGATCAAGCTGGAATTTCTTATGTAAAAGGTAATCCTGGCTTTATTCTAGAATGTACAGTAATGAGAAGTGGTCAGTTATGATATGCAATTATCAGCGCTGCATGTAGAATCCCAACAAGTTTTGGGAATTGCAAATCTTTATGGCAGAGATTTAAAATATTCACGTTTTAGTAAAATCTGAATTATTGCCTATATCATGCATACGTGAGCTTTTGTTTATTATGGCAGATATTTGAGATGTAACATGAGTTTTTGCATATTCTTAAAGACTTTCCCCTGTCTTTCACTTTACTGTATTGCTGCCAAAACAACTTCCTGGCTTTGGTTTAATTAAAGCAGAAACCTTCTATATTTTACACAGGGATATATGCCACACAATATTGTGAAGTGTTGATAGGTTTTTAATGTTTGTGCTGCTGTTGGTCTGCATGGCATGTTTTCTAATGAGTAAGATCTGAGTATATTTTTATTTTTTTAGATTTAAAGTGGTTCAATATTACCAGCACAGAGGAAGCATGCAAGATACTACAAATTGGGAACAAAAATCGAAGCCTGGCATCTACTAAAATGAACCAACAGTCTAGTAGAAGGTAAGATGATTTATTTTTCATATTCTGCAATTTGCATTGGACTATAGTGTCCTTTCTCCATCATATCTTCAACGTATTTTTAATGGCTTTAAAGTAAAACTTCTGATGAATTTCTGGGGGAGTACTGGTTGCCTAGATTTCTGACTTCAGTACTTGAGTAACTGAGCTGAAATAGGTATGCAGATTCTGAAGACAGAAAACACACTGGGTATATTTTACAGGGTCTTATTAAAAGCAGAGAGGGGGGCAGCACAACGGTCAGAACTAGTATTGAAATTGATCTGAAACGCAACTGGGTTCACACAAGATGTCTGCTGCTGTTCCTAATTACGTAGTGTTTTGGTGCACCGGAGAAATCACAAACTCAGGTTTAACGGTCTATGAAAGTTCTAATTTATTCAGGGCGGTCTCTCTCTCTCTCTCTCTCTCTCTCTCTCTCTCT
>NW_017306701.1:405666-407045 GCF_000935625.1 Nanorana parkeri
GTGCCTTTTAAGAGTAGTTAAAAAACTAAATTATAATGGTTATCCAGTACATAGTGGCGTACTGGTTAGCACTTCTGCCTTGTCCCTGGTTTGAATCCTGACCAGGTCACTAGCCTACAAGGAGTTTGCATGTTCTCTCTGTGCTTGTGTGGGTACTACGTTTTCCTCCCACACTCCAGCTCCACTCCAGCATGGTAGGTAAAATTGGCGTATGTATGATGATGGTCCCCTTAAGGTGCCCACACACCGTGCGATAATTGCAGGAAATCCCGCGATCGTACGATCATCGCAAGGTGTGTGGAAGGCGTGCAACTGTTTTTTTATGTATGGTCGCTCGACTTTTATCTTAGGAACATGTTCGAAAACCCGCCGAGAATCGTACGATTTTCGGTGGGTGTGTGGCATGTTCGTAAGATAAATGCCGCACGGGCCGGTGTGCGCAAGCTCACACTGCCTGTTCAGCATTGCGGTCATCGGAAACAGCCCGCCCCTCAGCAGGGCATGCTTGTGATCATCGCAAGTATGATCTGCCTGTCCAAGATAGGCAGATCGTACGTTTTTTAAAATTACCTTACAACCATCACAAGACAAAAGTCTTGCGATGGTTGTAAGGTCTGTGGCCAGCATTAGATTATAAGATCCTTAAGGGCAGGGGCTGATGTGAATGTGCACTGTGTAAATTGCTGGCGCTAGATGGCTACCAAAAATTGCTGTTTTTTTTTTTTTTTTTTTACAGGAGGTTAGAAACAATGGCATCCATTTTTGTGAAAAGTTTACTTTTAAATCGGATATTTAAAATTGAAACTTTTAAAAGTAAACTTGCTAGGTACAGGGGGCCTGACGTGTAACTTCAAGTATAAATAAAGGCAAAGTCCTTCTTGAGGGTAAATCCAAAATGTTAAGTTGCCACCAGAACAGGAATATGGGGAACATTTTTCACTCGTGTGACATCTGTCTAAAGGTGCCCATACACCTTACAATGACCACAGAAAATCTGCAGATAAGATGGAAAAAGTGCAACAGATTGGCCCAGGTAGAGATTACTCCATGCACACAGTTAAGTGTAGATGGAGGAATCTGTTGCACCTTTTTCCATAGGAACAGATGGCCACAAAAACCTGACATTGGTTTTAACCCTTCCTATGGGTTTAGATGTTTATCAGTGCCTCTAGCAGGGACCCACTGACTTGTGGTTGGCATGTTATTGATTATAGCTAAATGGTATATTGATAATTTAGGGAATGGCTGGAAGAGAAAGTATTTGGTGGCCGGTCAGATGGATCTGGCAAAGTCTTTTTT
This sequence comes from Nanorana parkeri, assembly GCF_000935625.1. NCBI lineage: Eukaryota > Metazoa > Chordata > Amphibia > Anura > Dicroglossidae > Nanorana > Nanorana parkeri. The sequence goes on from NW_017306701.1 coordinate 406,966, forward strand.
ATTTTCTACTGCATCGCTGCCTTTTTTGCTGTACATGAGTGACCAAGCTAGTCTGAAAACGAATCTTCTTCCTTTTTTTT
>NW_017306701.1:407056-425125 GCF_000935625.1 Nanorana parkeri
TTTTTAAGGTTTAGGCTTGCAGCCTTTTTTTTTTTTTGTCTTCCCCCCCCCCAGTTTTGGTATTTACTTTGTAGTTGCAACAATTCATCTTTATTTAACAAGGTGAAGTTCTGAGCAATCTGGCGCACTTTCATCTGTTAATCTGCCTTATTACTGTGGTTGCCAACAGGTCACTCGTTGGCGATATTTTCTCCTCCATATGTCAAGTGCTGGTGATATCATCTAAAGTTTTATACTTGTCTGCTGCATAACATTGTCATTTTGAATTTTATTTTCTTATCTGATCATATATTTTGATTTTGTATAGTATGTGATATTTCAAAAGTATAGGCTCTGTTCTTCCATGATACTTCAAGGTATGGTGTCTCCAAAGGGACCAATTGGTTGAACTTCTTTTAGGGCAAAGACTGTAAAATACGCCTTGGAAAGTACTGCTTTAAAGAGGAATATCCCATGACGAGGTTTTAAATCTTCCTTACTCTAGAACCTTTTTGGGTTTCAGAGCTGCTTGTTTGCCTATTTTTGTGTGCAGTACTCTGAAACAATTTAAGTAAAAGCCACCAAACTAGTCAAATTTCTTCTAGTAACTACTTGGCAATTGCAGCATAGCCAACCTGGTTTTTGTGTGCTCTCAAATGCCCTATATATGAACGATACACGTATGTATTAGACACGTAACCATGAAGAAAACTAAATTGCCATTAATTATCTGCGTAGTGATATGTGGATGGTCGGATGTGCCTGCCCTATGTATCTATGCCTGTATGTATTTTTGTACTTTTTGTATTGAAAACCAAAAATAAAACTCTTATTTTAAAAAAAAAATGTTTTTATCTGCGTAGTGCATTGGCAGTAAAATGGAAAGTTTATTTGATGTTCTTTTTACGCTTGCTTCTCTTATCAATGCGTTTAATATTGTTTTCCAGCCACAGTATATTCACAATCCGACTCCTAAAGCTAAGCAGTGGTGATGATCCCAGCGTTCTTGGAGTGTCAGAGTAAGTGCAAATACTGCTTGTCTTGCATGTAACTGTATATCTCTGGTTCTTTACACATTTATTGCCACTTTCTCACATGTCATTTTGCTTTAGACTTGTGCAGGGTAAATGATTACCAATGATCTTCAGGGCCTTTTAAACTGAAGCTGTACCATAAAGTATCAGAATGGCCTGGTGCACAGGCAGGTTATTTGTCACACATTTTAACTGTTGTGTTTTTTTGCCCTTGTGCAGAATGTCACTGTGCGACTTGGCTGGATCTGAGCGTTGTAATAAAACACAAACTGTAGGCGACAGATTGAAAGAAGCAGGAAATATAAATAATTCTCTGCTCATCCTTGGGAAATGTATCGCGGCTCTGAAACACAGTCAGAACCCAAAGTAAGATTCCTTTTTCCTCCATTCTCTCCTTCCTAAGAGATTAAGTATTTTGTATCATTTATAGTGGTGTGTATATATAATGGGTAGTAAAGTTGTTTTTCTTAACTCTTGTAGTGGTATGTTGCTTGAATGGTTTTCTTCTATAAAGAACCGCAAATTTGTAACACCTTTTGTGATTGCAGCAAGAAAATTTGCATGTTGTTTTTTTTTTCCCTCCCACATACACTTGCATTGGCTGCTTGCTTACAATAAATGCTAGGGTTCACCCCAACCCACTAAGAAAAATCTACTTTTTGAGTACATGCTTGAAGACTGGTTTTTAATAAGCTATCCAACATGTCAACATTGTGCTTGGAATCAGCCATAACATAATATTTAAACTGTGCTTAAATGTTTGGCCTCACTATTAAAAATGGTGTATGTGTTGTTTTTTTTTTTTTATGGTGCTCCTGTAGCTTTTCCAATCCATGACCTACATGGTTATAGTAGACTGTATACATCTAGAGGCTTATAAATGTTCTGAATTGTGGTGGGTTTTAGACCAGCTTGCATTTGACAGTCATTAAACTATGTACACAAGCTGCAGTTAAAACTTTTTGAAAAACAAGAGCAAAGAAACAGTTGTGGGTCTAGTCGGCTTCTGAAGTTTGCTTTCTGTATGCTCAGAACACCCAAGAACAATACAGTAATGTATAGTAGCTGACCAGTTTTAGTTGGGGTGGCTGCATTGGGGTTTTTTTTTTTCAGGATTTTTTCACCTACTGATCTTGCCCATAACACTTATCCTGTCCTAATGTGGTCATGCTTACTTACTGTACTCTATGAAAAAGCAGCATTATCCCCCTAGGACAGGACTATGAACACCTCCCCACTCTTTCTTGGTCACATAGGGGTGTGTGCTGTAGTCCTCCGATATCTGGCTGGGGAAAGCTGTAACAAGAGTGCAGCACAGATAGGAAGTAGATGAAAGTGTCTGCTGAGAAGATTTATTTTTTCAGGTTCAAAAGGTTTGTGTTAACAGATATACAATTGAAAGCGTTCAGATATATATGTGAGACCACAAGGGACCAAATAAGAGATTCATAGTTTGGGGTTACACACCCTTGAACTTGGAAATTATTTATATAGTGCTGTTTCTGTGTTTGCAGGTGATGTAAAGCTATGTAGTTAAATAGTCTTGCAAGATGTCCCTAGCTTATAAACTAGAGCTGAACTTGATGCACTGTGTGATTGGGCATATACACGGCCAGTAAGGTTTAAGGTTGATAAATGTAAAGTTGTGCACTTAAATGCTAAAAACATGCATGCATCAAACCATGTAAGGGTGAGTAAAAGGGGCAAGTCCAATAAAAATCTGGGAGTCCTTGTACATCAGCCTTATAGAGCAAGCAAGATACTTTCTTGTATTCCTAGACTTGAATTCCCCTGAAAGCCTTTGGCTAGTCAAACTAAAGCCTGGCTGAAGTCACTTTAAAAAGTAAAATACATTACATAACGAATGAAGAACAGGAACAAGCTTTATACCAGGTTAACGTTTAAAATTCTAAGTATTTGATTAATTCAGTACTCAAAAAGGCACAATTATTTACATTTTTTTTCTTCCACACCTTTAGAAAAGCAAGCTATGTTCCCTTCAGGGAAAGCAAGCTGACCCGGCTATTCCAGCCCTTCTTTTCTGGTAAGGGTAAGGCTTGTATGATCGTCAACATCAATCAGTGTGCCTCTACATATGATGAAACCCTGCACGTCATGAAGTTTTCTGCTGTTGCTAAACAAGTAAGCATTGGAATTATATAATATGGAAAACTGTTCTCCTTGAGCTATGGTTTATGTGACATTTATGTAGCTTTCTTTGCTGGTATTGGAATAAGCAGGACTCCTAAAGTAATCCAGGTTTCTGCTGGGTGAAAAAGCATAACCATTTAAAAAGAATGGGAGGGGGGTCACCCGTAAGGTCATGCAACCAGCATACGGATATTTCCTGACCTTTTTAATAGGATGTCAAAGGAGTTGAAAGAGGAAAGGGTGCCTCTCCTATTTACCATGCACCCCTCCCCAGTTTTTAAAGGTTGTGTTATAGTGGGGGGGATCTAAACTAAGCCTTTTACCTGGATCACAAATGCTGTGTGGATTTTTTGCCCCAGAATTTTGCAACCCAAGGACATAGTTTTGCCCAACATACACCTTCTGATTTTTTAATTTAAAGGTTGTTCAAGTAATTCAGCCCAGAAACTTTGAGTTCATGGTTCCAAGAATAATTGGAAAAGATGGTAAAGTCATCACAGAGATTGATGCTGATGTGTCTATTGAGGATCTTCTTTCTGAGGATGAAGAGATGGACATGACTGTTATGAGTCCAGAGGTATATGGGTGGTCTAACAAGCAATTTAATGTGTCGGGCAACTGTGTATATTCACTGCACTAGAGTGTTCAAGTACAGTTTTAAAACTATGCTGGGCTGGATGGCTGATATCGGTGTAGTTATAAGGTGGCATCTGAATGGTTAAGGCAGATGCTGGAGTCTAAACTCACGTCTGTAGGCCTCGTATTAATAACCACTGGAGGGTCTGCAGCTTCCTAGAGCCACTCCTGTTTCTATTCTTGTTCATTACAAGTCAAATGCTGTAGATCGGTTCTTACAGCTCTCCCAATGGTTTGTCCAGTCAGGTGATGAAATCAGGTTCCGCATACTTGTCTGTCATATTTTTGAGTATCTACAGTTCTGTACTGGCAGACTGGTCATATACCAACTCCTTGAGTCAGACTTATTCTTTCTATGTAGAATCTGTGCTAAAGAAATTCAGAAAATATTAGCTATTGAGTGGACTTGTGCACAGGTGAGGCAGAAGAACTGTGGGACTGGGGGTGAAGTCGACCAGCTGATACTAATATGGTAGGCTCCTGTGGGCTAAAGAGCACCATAGTGTACTGTGGTGCTGCAGTGATTGGTGGCCATTTTGAATGGTAGGAGGTGTCTTTTAAAGTTGTTTTTTTTGTACTACACCTTTTCACCTAAATGCTACAAATTAGGGGGTATAGGGGTATAAAGTAGGAACTGTAAATGAGGTAATACTTTGAATTTTTGAGTTGAAGGACTGCTGCTCGGTGACTATGGGTTTGTCTATATGAAATGCCATGTCATCAACACCAGGAATCATTAACATTTAGCTTCCTTTTAACAAGCACTTCTGTTTTCTTCTAGCAGTGACTTCTGCCTAGCCCTATAACATTTTCTAAGGCCTGAATGTGTTGGGTCTTTGCATACTATCTTAGATATATTGGGTGCTTTGAAAATTCTTCTCCTGTACTCAAATCAAATAGGTTTGTATCTGATATTCAGTTCGTGATTGATGCCCAATAGGATCTTCTGAGAAAAATTGAAGAACTGAAGGAAAAGCTGATGCATGAAAGACAAAGCAAATTGCTTTTGGAACTGCGGATCAGAAAGGAGATGGGTGAAGCCATGTATCAGCAGATGGTTCATCTTGATGAGACCTGGAGGTACTGTAGTATTTTTAATCTGCATGTGAACATGGAGCAATAGAAAGCTAAACAGTATAAATGTTAGCGCTATCTAAGCAGGGGTCTTACTCCTATTGTAGCTGTATAGTTAGTATTGTACATATTGCCATATATTATGTGCTTGTCATCTGCAATTACTTGTGTATACTTGCCCTGGTTGGTATAACTTTGTATGCCAACACAAGAAGTCAAGGTACTTTGTGATTTGGTATAATCTGGTATGGCACCAAAATACTTGTTTTGTGACATCACAATTGTTTTGCTAATAACATACACCAGGCCAAATATTACTCCTTTTTATGTTGCCTATATTCTCTAGTGGTTGACGCATTAAAAGATCTCCCACACATTAAAGGTAAAAAAAGCATCTGGTCTAATGGTTGGGGAATTGTGGCAGAAAGTAGCTTTGGGAACCTTTTTTACCAAGTAATGAATTCTGTTGCTCAGCTACAAACAGGATTTTTTTTTTTTTAATTCTATGTTTTTTATTGCGGTTACTGTATTTGTTCTGTGATGATGATATAGCTTGTCTAAGCCTAATAATTTACCAGCATTCTATATCCACACTGCTGGCACAAACACAATCAAGGCGGATGTTGATTGTCCGAGGACAGGATAGGAGGTATGAAGTTGTGGAACTACAGTGTTCAAGCTGCATATTTCCATCCTTGGTGTCAGGAAGTCTGCATATGTGTTCAGTCATGTGAATACAGTACAAACATGCCACCACCCTTTTAGAAAGTATCTCACTGTTATAACTTGACCCTAAAATAGGAAGGTGAAATTGACCTTAAAGGGTTAAAATCTACTCCACACATCTGAAAGAAACACTCCTAGAGATGTCAAGATATGCGCTCAGAGAAGGATATAAAAAAAATCTTGCTTTTTAACTGTGCTCTGCAGCACTAGATACACGTATTACAATCCTAAAAAAAATGGCTAAATCAATGTAATGAAAGCAGACGGTGATATTTCCAAAGAGGGAATGAAAGGGAATGTGACATCACTCCATATAAACACATCCTACACATTGTCATGTGGACTTCCTCAGGGGTTTCTAAAAGAGATATGTTAAAGCTGCATTTATAAGTAGAAGACGGATTGTGTTGAAGGTCCCCCACCCATGTTCAGGGGTGGTTGTTTCACTTGGCCGTAGATGACCTCTTGTAAACCAGTTGTCCTCTGTCCAAAATGTGCACCTCACTGTCTTCCAAAGAATATTCAATTTCCTTTCAATGTGTAGGGAAGCTGCAGAGTCTTGACCTATCACATTTTGCCCTCCTATGTTGGGGCATTCCTTTGTTGAAAGTGTGGGGAACAAAACAATGTGCAGGTCTTTGCATTGATCACTGCATTGCATATACAAAATTACTTCACTTGTGTGGATGTACAAATTCACTAATGGTATTGGGCATGAAAGGCAGAAGGATCTTTAGCAAACATCGCATCCCTCTGAGTTTTTCCAACACTCCAGCTACATCATGAAGTTGCTATATTTGTGTTGATTCTCCCCCTTGTCAATATGCCTTGACTTGTTCCATGGTGATTTGGATTAAGGTGTCTGTGCTACCTGTGTGGATATAAATGCTGGGGTATGTTCGCAATACTGACCAGAACTGAAGTGGCTTGGATAAGCTAAGAAACCTTGTCAACATTACAGAACAGGTCTAATTGAATGTGGCAAAATACTGCAAGCTATACCATAACCTGGGTAAATGAGAACCTCACAGACCTACAGTATATTGTATTAACTTTAAGCATAGTGCTTTTTGGTCTGTAGACTTTCATGTCACTTCTACTTTACGCTCTACTCTTCCCTGTACTTATCTGAGCAGGGTAGTATGACTGGATCACCCATATACTGGTCTGCAAAAGAAGTCAGTGAATGGGTATTAAAGTAAAAAAAAAAACAACTTGTCCCTCTACAGTAAGTGTGTGTGAACTTATTGTCACTGGGGGCGTTGTCATTTTGGGATTGCTTTATTACTAGTAAAAGGTTTGAAGACTTTAAAGAGACAACTGAGGAGCAACTGGAAAGCAGGCTAGAAATGTACAAGAAAGCAATAAAGAACCATGCATACCGTCAAGCACTGGAAGACTTGGAGGAGGATTATGTGCCATATGAAGAGTTCCAGGCTGAACAGGAGAAAGTAGAGGTTCGTGCAGAATTTTCCTCTATATTCTCTACAGTCTATAGTTGATTTTGAGTTTAGAGCACAATTGGGAATTCTGTGTGGACACTGCCTTACCTTTTTTATTCACCAACATTAACCATCCATGGTTGAACCATATTTTCCAGGGTAGATGGCCTCTAATGCTTTTGAACATCAACCCTCTGTATCCTACTGGGAATGTCTTAATGCCATGAAGTGTAAACCAAGTACAGCTAACCATGGATGTTCACATAGGCAGAGCATTGGGGCCTGTGTCAATAGGCTTTTGTTCACTGAAATCTGGTTTTACATTCTCACACAAGTCTATGGCAATGCAAAACCTGCTTGAAGCAGATTAGTAGATGGTCAAATGCCCCTGTCAATGAAGACTGATCTTGGAAGCATACCATCAACACAAGACTTTCTACAATCCCCATAAGGCATAGTGGGACATGCTCTTGGCCAGGGCACAGTAGAAATGTTAAAACTTTGTACAAACATACCTGAAAAATGGGGATTAAATGCTGTTTGTAGCGTTACTTTTGCTGCCAAGTCTTGGAAGATGAACAATGCAAGTTGATAAAGGTGACATTACCCTTTTTAAGGATACCACTACTTACTGAAGTAGACATCTAACATTGCAATTTCATTATAGGAGAGAGATGAAAAGATAGAACAACTTGAGATTGCACTTGGTTTGAAGAAAGAGTCTGGTGAAGCCAGTACAGGTACATGCACCCTTTTTAGAAATGTAATTCTTACGATTTTGGTACAGCTACCCTTTACATAACCAGCCAACCCCAAAACCCCTACACTTACCTGTCCCTGCACCTATTTTACCTTGTTTCCCACTGGGAGTCTTAACAGCTTCATGAAGTCTACCAGTTGGGGCAAGTATGCACAGTAGAATCCACATTCATTTCCATAAAAAAGCCCATTCACCATTGAGAGCAACGAAGGCATAAAAAAACTTTCTGCCTATTTTGTTCTAGATTTAAGACTGTGCTGAAAGCCAGACAATTCACCTTTTTCTAGAAGGAGAATTTAGCAATGGCAGCCTACACGTTTGTCTCATGGTTTTCCATTGAAATAACATTTGTTCTAAGAGAAATGCAGACTGACTTTTATCTACTTCTGAAAATGCTAATTGCTTGCATGTGGTGATTTTAAATCGCTGACCTTGCTCCTTCACCGAGATGAGGAACATGGAGATATTTGTTACATTCACTTTCTGCATGCTTGCTCTGGGTCTGACTTTAGAATGAAGTCACACAGCCTGGCAAAACTTTTCTGGAGAGGTCACAAATGGCTGCCTCACTGATTCTAACATGCAAGGGTCCCTTTAAGGGTTCTGGAGACTACAACCTATAGATAAAAGAGAGAAACGGAACGCTATGCCCACAGTTACCCACTGTTGATCCAGAGGAAGGGAAAAAAACCTAAAGCATGGTTCAATATGCTCCAACGGGGGAAATAAGTATTTCCTGGTCCCATAAGGCAATCGGATAGTCCCTGGATCAACAATCTCTGGCTTTTTACTTTTAAAAGTAAATATTTTAAAAGTAAAAAAGTAATATCTAGTCTGTGCATTAAGGAATGAATGCAGATTTTTAATTTAAACTGTTGACTGAGCTAGCTAGAACTATATCCTGGGGAGTCTATTCCACATTTTCACAGCTCTAACTATGTAGAAGCCTTCCCATATGCAAAGGTTAAACCCTCCTTTTCCTCCAGATGCAAAGAATGTCCTTTGCAGTGACCTTTAGGCCTCGTTCACTCCATCAATCGAGTGCGTTCCCAGCTCTATTGCGGCCGGAATGCACTGGATGGCATTGCGGCCTGCTCAGTTTGTTCTGGGGTGGGAAGGGGTGTGGCGGTGCATTGAAGTACCTGGAACCGCAGCCATGCCCTCCAGCTACAATGCGATTGGCCGAACGGGAACACAAGGCACATCAATGCCTACGGTCCGGTCAGAAAAAAAAATAAATAGTGCTTGCAGCATTTTTTCTGATTGGACTGCAGGCATTGATGTGCCTTGCATTCACGTGCGGCAGATCGCATTGCAGACTGAGGATGACTGCGGTTCCATTCACCTCAATGCACTGCCACGCCCCCTGCCGCCCCACAACAAACTGACCCGACCACAATGCCATCTGGTGTGTTCCAGCCACAATGGAGCCAGAACGCACTGTGTGATGATGCGAGTCCTAGAAGTGAATAATTTTGCACCAAGCTCACTAAACGGACCATTTATGCATTTATAAATGTTGATCATATACCCCATTAATTGCCAAAACTGAACTGCATATTCCAGATGAGGTCTTACTAATTTGTGCTAGGACAGGATTAGGTCTGTCTCTGGGGTCTATACCCCTTTTTTTAATACACAGTATTTTGTTTGATTTAGAAACTGCAGCTTGACATTGCATGCCATTAGTGAGTCTATGGTCTACCGAACAGCCAGATCTTCATCATTGACTCCCCATAGTGTATATGAAGCATGCATGTTTATTCCCCAAGTGCATAACTTTACATTTTTCAAATCAAACAGTGCATTCAGGTCTGCTTGTAGGTTGGAGACTTCCTGTATTCCACTACATAGCTTGGTGTCATCTGCAAACACAGAAATGGTACTTTTAATCTCAAACGCTATCATTTTATAAATAACTTAAGCAGCACCTAACAACCTCAAACCATTGAGTATGAATCCTTAATCACCACTCTCTGAATAGGCTCTTTAAGCCAGTTTTCTACCCAATTGCAGACTGAATGCTGTATACCTACTGACCCTAACTTGTACATTAGCTGCCTGTGGGGAACTGTCAAATGCTTTTGCAAAGTCCAAGTATACTATATCCAAAAGCCATTCCTCTGTCCAATGAATTGCTTATTTCCTCATTAAAAAAAAAGTAGATTTGTTTGACAACGTCTTGTGACTCCATGCTCTTATATTTTAAAGCAAAAACAATTGCATGTGTTCCTTTTTTATGAAACTCAAGTATCTTCCCAACTATGGAAGTAAAGCTTACATGTCTGTAATTACTTGGTAAAGGCTTTGATCAGTTTTTAAATATAGGCACCACATTGGCCTTGCGCCTAATCCATTGGCACCAAGCCAGTCATTAGGTAGTCTCTAAAAATTAGTTACAATGGCTTCGAAACTATACAGCTCAATTCTTTGAGGACACGTCTTAAATGGGGAAGGGGGTGGGCTTACACTTTAAATGGCTAGCTTAGTATCATTATTGACTTATTTTGTTGGTTGTCTCCATCAGAAAATAATTCCATGTCTGGAGCCATTGACGCTTTAACCAAACGCAGCCAAGAAAAAGAAAAGGTAAAATATTTAATCTGATATAAACACTTTCAATGTAATATATAACCAATTGGCTTAAATAGTGAGCCATGTAACCCTTTAAGAGACTTGTCTGTATTTTTCTACACTTTGGTAGATAAATCCTACATTTTATACAGCATACAATAGCATATCTAATATAGAGTTCTTTTTTGACAGATCATTGTCAGTCTGAAGCTGCAATTACAGAATATTAAAGATGAAACTGATCTGAACATAAGAAGACTGACTGGAGAAAATGAAATGATGAAGCAGCACCTGAAAATAAAGGTAAAAAAATATATTAAACATGGCAAAATGTTGAATCCTTGTTCAATTGGATAAGTTGATGGATACGGTTTTGTGGAAAAAAGTGTGTGGTTGCTATCCTCCCTCTATCATTTTAAAATACACCTATGATAAAAAATTATAAACCTTTTTTCTTTGTAAGTGGGCAAACTTACAAAATCTGCAGGGGATCAAATAACTTCCTCCAATGTAAAAACTTTCAATGGAATATCTAACCAATCAAAAGGGACCAAATAAGAGAAGTTCATTGTTGCAATGGTTTACTCAAAGCCCATATAAACCTCTGCAATCTCTTTCCTATCAAATGAGAGGTGCAGACAGTCCCTGGGTTACGAACAAGAATGGGACTGTAGGTTTGTTAAGTTGAATTTGTATGCAAGTTGGAACAAGTAACTTTTTTAAGTGTAACTCCAACCCAAATTTGTTTTGGATAGCATAGGGAAGGGTTTACCCCCTGTAATGTTTGTTTTGCTGCGTGTGCCCCTGTTCAGAAGATTTCTGTCCCTGCGACAATTGTATTTTGAAAATTTTGGGTTGTCACGGAAACAAGGATTGGTGATAAAGCTTCAGTGGAGACACCTTTTTACCATGATCACTCTTTACATGAGTGAATTTTCGTTCCTAGGGGTAGATTTCCTTTAACTTCCTGTCCCTAAGACGGGAAGTGAGATTAAATCTTTCTAATGCGGATACAGACAGCGGTAAAAACCTCAGTGACCCGGAAGAAGAGGTTGGCACCCCTCGTGTGCACGTCTAACAAGTGCCAACTTCCTGTAATATATGTACAGTACTACAAACCAGACCCAAAAAGGTGGGCACTCATCGTCTGCACGAGCGTGGCAGCATTACAACTACCCCTGCTGTACAGTAATAGTCTCCGTTTCTAAGTAGGAGTCGTATGTAAATCAGGGACTGCCTGTATTCTGAGGCTTTATTAACTCCTACACTTGAGGTGTTTCTTGGGATTCCTGTGGTAGCAGGAATCGCAAATATGCAGTTTTAGTCCGCTATCCATGTACGCACTATAGATGCGATGATACAATTGCATGTGGATAGCCAGTGGACTGCTGCTTTTAAAAGCCTAATGGGCAACAGCACTTTGCATTACCATCCATATCAGTAATTGTGAGCACGGGTGACTCACCCAGCTCTGCTTCCGACACTTCTTCAGAATTGTGTTACAATTTTATACGCCTGTCCGTTTTATCAGAGTTCTCTTTTCAAACCTCTCTAAACTTTCCAGTCCTTTTATGTGCCACCATACTCTTGAAAGTAAGTGTGATTTATATCGTTGATCCAGAACAACTAAATGCACTTTATCTTGTGTCTGAAAGTCTTTGGCAGATGCTTTTAGGTTGGCTAATCTTTAGGAGTTTTGTGAGATTGATGCTTTAGCTTCCTCTGACATATCCCTTTTTTCTTGATATGAATGGGGAAACTGCTTGTCAACCCTCAGAACCCCAACATGCAGATTTCCACTGCAGTTCAGGTCATTGACTGGGTGAGAACATGCAGCACTGACAAATTACCCTTTTAAAAAAAAAGATGTACTGTGGCCTCTTTGATAAACCAAGGATTTTTTCACTCCAGATGTACTTTCAGAGTTTACCATCTCTCTTGTAATGCCGCCAGATTTCAGGATGGTATCAAAGGGTTTGATTGCTCCTGTACTGAAAATGTATGCTAAAGGCTTTTCCAGGATTGGAGATGTGCTTTCCACATCATAGTTGCCAACAACCCATAGGGATGAGCAAATCCTGCCGGGGTTTGGTTCTTAAACTGTTCAGCAAACCTTGTTTGAAGCGCCCACACTTTGTGGCAAATTCCATTGATTGGCCAATCTTGTCTAGGTCTGACATTGGGGAAATGTACCAAGGCCAAAATAAAAACACAACCATATATCTGCCGGTGCAGCATTATCTCTCTAACAGCACAACAAAACACACTGACAATATGGCTATTGTGAGCCCACACTTTTTATAGAAAGGGGGCATGGTGATCAGTTCCTTCAATTTTTTCCTCTTGTGACTCTGCTAAACAAGGGCAAAGGCTATGCACTGCACTATAGGTTGTTCCCAATTGCTGGTGGTGAACCTGCCAAGTTGTGGTCAAATGATCGCAATTCACTAACTTTGTCAAGCCATGATAGTGGTGAATGAATGTCATCCCTAGTAACCAGCAATAACTGATCAGAAATGTTACTGACCTGACTAGTGTACTGAAGTCTGGTTGCTCTGTGTTACAGAAGCTTACATATTTATATCGAGCACTAAAAAAAAAAAAATGTCCAAGTAGATAATAGGGTTTGATTGACACAAACTAATGCTTGTACAAGTGGACAAACCTTGTGGTAGTGTTCAGTATAGTTCCAGACTACAATAAGGAAGTGTTCTTTCTTGCATTTTGCAGGAACAGGAGGTGCGCGGTCTCCAGAGCCTGGCAGAACGAGCCATTCAGCTAGAGTCCTCTGTGACAGAACTTCAGGCTCAGCTGGATGAAAGCAGGAAGCTTGTGTCGTCAATAGATGTGTGTGAACCAAAGCCTAAGAGGGGCCTGCTTTCTAATATTAGAAATACCATGACCGGCACGCCAAAGAAGACTAAGCCTTGCGAAAAAACAGAGGAAACCACGGGCCCAACAAGGAAAAAACCTTTGCTGTCTCGTAAATGACAAACCTTCCCCTTTTCATTTGTGTGTATTTATTTAGTGTCTGTTTTTTATTCCTATTTATGTAAATAAAATAGTTTTCCAAACTGTTTTTATAATTGAAGTCAACTTTTTAATAAATCGTTTAAGTAAATATAGAATGTCTGTGTGAAACTTATTATCAAGACCAGTTTACAGGAGTGAAACTTGAGCCTAAAGTTTAATAGTACATGCATAGCAGTAATCGGAAGAATATCACCATTGGGTGAAGACCTGGCAGGAGGATAATTGACAACAGCCAAGTGATCCCTGGTTTGGCTTATAAACTTTTCAGCAGCTTCCCAAGGCTGTGCTGTGACTACACAACGCACTTTGGAAACCAAAGGGCATATGTTGATGGGCCTTGACTAGAGGAGCTGAAAAGGTTTTCCTGGGAGTTGAATGTCACTTGATTTTTCACTGTTCCAGGTATAGCATGTTAATTTCTATTTTTAAAATGTCAGGAACCTAAAAACTGGTTGGTCAGGGTTATAGCGAGAGAGTTGCGTGTAAAAACCCATTTCTTGCATTTAGGTTTTCAACATCCTTTTTCCTAAGTAATACAAATGTATAACTTTGTTGTTATCCACATGTTGGAGTGCATTCAGTATTTTACTAGACCATTGTCTCAAGTAATTTTTATATTATAAACACATTGGGGGGGGGGGAGGGTCTAAAGTGTGAGTTTTCAGCAATGGACCATGGCCCATACCTTTTCCACCTATTTTATTTAAAGCAGAACTCTGGTGATTTTTTTTCTCATTAACCCTTGCAGTGTGGCTACTCCTATACTGCAAGAGTTAATTGCTTGTTTTGATCTAGGGCTGAAAATAAGTTACTCACCCAATCATTTGAGCTGGCCAGCTTAAACAGCGCTCCCTCCAGCCTCTCTAAGGCTGCAGCAATGGAATGACCCTCTGCCTCCTCACATCCGATATGGTGTATTGAACATAATGATCTACAGGACCTTTTTAGACAGCTGGGGGAAAGATGCTCCAGGGACCAGTCGAAGAGCAAACCAGCTTGGAGGATTAGGGGAGTATAACTGTTTTCAGCTCTAGCCCAAAATGAGCACTTAACCTTTGCAGTGGGGCTACCCCCACACTGCAAGGGTTAACAGTTTACCTAGAGTTCTTTAAACAGGTTTGTTTTTTGGCTTAGTTTTTTTTTTTTTTCCTATTGGCTTTATATACCTTTTGTGTAATGTATGTTCCATACCATAAACTTCTAATTTTAAAATATGTATCTTTTCCAAGTTACAAATTGCAGTGGAAAACACACATTTACTATTTAGAAGAACAAGAAAAGGGACTAATCTCAATTTACTATTTTTTTTTTTTTTTAATTGAGATTGTAGTCCAAGGGAGCGAGCCTTTTTTTAGTGGTTGAGATAATTGAATGTGTGTTTTAGGTTTAACTCCTGAGTTTAGTATCACTTTAACCCCTTCGTGACTGACGACGTACAGTGTACGTCGCCAGCATCGGGGGCTGTTTAAACAGACTCCCGGCGACTTTTGCCGCCGGGACTCTGTTTAAACTTGTAGAGCCGACTGTCGGCTTTACAACAGAAGCGATCCTGGCGACTTACCTGAAATATTGCGCAACATAAAAATTTTCAACTACCACCATTTTATTCTATAGGGTCTTGGCATTCAGAAAATATATAATGTTGGGGGGTTTTACGTCATTTTCAGGCCTAAAATGTGGAATATAACATGGGTGCAAAAATTGAAAAAAGGGCCTCAGTCATGAAGGGGTTAAGATTGCAATGTCACCAAATAGTTCATTCAACTCTTTGCAATGCAGACCTGTGGGGCTGATGTGAGTTTAGTCTTTACTTAACACCCATTGTGGAATAATGCGTAGGGAAGGATTCAATGTCGACAAACCATTCATACAGCTTGGCTTATACAGCACCATGTACTTGAGGAGGTGAGTGGTTGTACACCTATTTACAAGCAGTGCCCACAGATGAATGATGAGAGCCTCTCCACAATGTTAAGAGTTTGTCACATCACCACCCTTGCTACTATGCGTTTTGGAAGGTTTTATCAAATGCCTGGTAAATGCGAGAAACTCGCCAAACACACTACATAAGCTCAAAAACAGTTCTAGCCATTCAGCAAACAATGAAATACTGCTACATATAGCTTATTAAGTTTATTCACACTATTTTAAATACATGTTAATATCTCTTTAATGTACATACTACAGAGCAAAAAATGTGATACTGCATGCATGTTAAGTCCATATTTGATTATTTAAAACTCTTTGAAATATAAACATTCCTGAGAAAGTTATGTTTAAAACCAACATGAAGGTATAAAAAAAAAAAAGTATCAACAGTGATATAATAATCATTCTGTGGCTTAAATGAAATCTCAAATATATTGCAACTTACCAGTCCTTTAGTTGTTGCTGAATTAGTTTTCTTTTTCAGGCTAAATACATGTTTTAGAAGTACAAAAAAATCCTGCCATAAATCCAGTGTCCTTGTCACACCCTGTGCACTGATTTCATCAGCCTTCCCAGATGTGTTCTGTGAACCACAAACCACCCCATAAGATGGAGAGTGGAAATGTTTGTAGTTCAAATCAGAGGAGCTGTCCAGGGTGAACACACATCTATTTAGCAGTGCCTTCCTAGAACAGGAAGTGTGGAACTGGTAGCACAACCAGGTAAAAAATAAAGGAAATGGAAAACTAATGCAGCCCCTGCAATAGATTTAATTTGTGTATAGGGGATTAACGTGATACTTTTTTCTTCTTGTCTTAAAATGTTCAACAGAGCTACTCCTTTGTGACCACTCCTGCTTTATGGTGGATATGACCATTTGTGCACTGAAGCAGAGAGTTTGAGAACTAGTACAGACATGCCCTATCTACTCCCAACATTGCATGAAAATAATCCTTCCTTTCTGCTTGACCACTTTCCCTCTGCTGTGGAGACAGCACCAGTACTCTTTCACAGGGATCTAGTTTCCAGAGCTAGTCCTGAACAGATCCTGTATCCCATCAACAACCTTCCTTGTCTATTTACCACATTTCCAACCTGGTGCTTTGATGGGTCATGTATCCAGCTGCCTTTATACTAATTCTTCTGTCTGGCCTGCTTCAAACCTTAGCCCACTGGCCGCCTTCTTGTACTTATCCCAAAGAACAGAGTTAGGTGGGGATAAGAGAGTAACACCTGACAAATGAGAGCCAAGGGGTTATTCTCATCTCTCAGGGAAGAGAACAAATGGGAAAACAGGAGCATACTAAAAGACTATAACCTATAAAACATATGGGTGAATTTATTTTTATTGCATATGGGTATAAACCTTTATTAGTATTCAGCACGGTTTGTTTTTTTTGTCGCTTAAAAAGGTGGGATTGTGTGTGTTTTCTTAACCATCAAGAAGCAGGAGGTGTCTGACTGAACAAAGCAATTTGTCTAATTAAATATAGACAGTATGATTCCTTAAATAGTTGCAGTCTCACATATACTGCTCTACAGGGAATAACAATGTGCATGCAAACATACTGGTATGTTTGGTCAGTAAAAGCTGTTTGTTCCTGTAAATCACATGAAAGCCTAAATTGGCTTACGCCTGGCGGAAGTGGCTATTTTGGTTGATCTGATATCTGTATTTTCATTAATGAATGCAGCTTTCTCCACGCTGAGCAGGTAAACAATGCACTTTAAGAAGTGTACCACTTTCATCAATTAAATACTAGAAGATGCAGAAAATATATACAAGTCTTTTGTGTATGTTTTCATAGCTTGCAAGAGTCTGGTGCCAACGAGCACATGGAATGCTACTGCCATGCTGTATGCTTCATAGCCAATGTACACGCTGGCCGTGGTTATTCAGAATTTTAGGTTTCCCAGCTGTATGGACCAAAGAGAAAGGGAATAACCTGCTCAGTCAGTTCTGGCACATCATAGTAAACTTAATATCTTGTCCAGAATCTAAGGTTGCTGTTGATACTGGCTTTCTGTAGCTGTGTAGAAGTCATCAAGAACACTCTGTAAATAATCAAATGTGGGTCTTTCTTCAGCTTTCTCTTTCCAGCACTGTTTCATAACCTCGTATAACTCTTCGGGGCAGTTCTCCATCCGGGGCATCCGGTAGCCCCGCTGCAGTGCCGACATCACATCTGCATTGCTCATTCCTAAGAAATAGGAAAAAATAAATCAAACTCTCCACATAACTGCATTACAGCTTCATTGCACTTTCTGAGCTTAGGTTAAGTCCACTCATCCTATAAATACCTGAATACTGTCACCTCTTTCTTTTCACTCATCCTACAAATAACGGAATACTGTCACCTTTTTGCTTTTCACTCATCCTAAAAACCTATGAAAACTACAAACCGTAATCATTTAGTAAATGTTGGCTGCAAAGTTTCACAAACCTGGGCGATTTAATCTGAGTATACCATGAAAAATGCATTTAGTCTTAACTTTTCCGGTAAAAGCCAAACTTCACTGCACACCCAGCCACATTCCTGGATCCTTGCTGTTCCTTGGATCCTGGCTGTTGGTCCTTTTTAATGTGATAAAAAGGCTAACACACTGATATGGAGGCTTGGGAGAAGCCTCCAAATCAAACTATGCACCTGAGGTCATCCTGCTTTTATCTCTCGATCTATTGACTGTTCAGACATGCAGTTTCATTTAATAAAAGTGTGTATATATATAT
>NW_017306701.1:425160-445506 GCF_000935625.1 Nanorana parkeri
ATATAAATATGTATATATAAATATGTATTAGTGTGTGTGATATTTTTGCATCGGTTTAAATTGCCAGGTTTATGACAGGTTTTATTTACTTTTAAAGTTTCTTCAATAATTGGCTGTAGTGTCGCTCAATACTCTAGTCTATAGATTTATATCTGACTGGCTCAGCTGGGTGTAACAACAGTTCCAAATGCTGTAGAAAGGTGGCAAGCCCTGTCTGTACGACTCGTAGAAACCAGGTTAAAACTTTCATTCTCCAACTGTCACTTCAAAATGACAGTTTTAATCTGATTTCTGTGAATGTTAGTGGCAGGTAAGGGTCATTATGTAGTCTGAATGTTTGGAAAAACACATTTCTAACATCTACACATTTTAATAATCTTTGTGTGTGTGTGTATGTATATATGTGTGTTACAGGACAGCCATCTTACTCTAATTTAGAGAAGTACAAAAAACCCTAACTGACTTTACTGTAGATGCCACGTTCTTGCATCGCCACTGTGGTTATTTGAGGTGTGGTGAAAGCAGAACTAGAGTATATCGTTTCTACACTTAATGCACCCTCTGCCTCATTTTGTACTTAGTCATATTAAAGTCAAAAGGTTTTTAAGTTATTTAAAATTTCTTTTAATGACGTACAATGGATGCTGCTCCTTGATCAGAATTTTGAGTTTCCTGCAGAATTAGCTGGTCCCCTGAGCAATGGCCTGACATCCTGTTTTAGGGTGACTCCTTTCCTTTGCAGGGTCCTATGGAGCCATCCTTGTGTGTGCTAGTAAGCTGTGTGTGTCTCTACAAGCACAAAAGCAAAGCAAGGCAAGTAATTCCCCTGCTCCCCTTCCATCCTCCTTTCTCCTTCTTTCCAACCCCTCTGCAAGCTAGTAAATGGAGATGGATCTGCTCTGTTCCTTGTGATCTTATACTCAACAGGAAGCATAGGCGAGAGAGTTGGGGCCAGCAGATTGCAAACATGATTGTAAGTGGGCAAAAAAAATGTTAGAAATGCTTTGCAGGGAAATGTATTTTTGTTTGATCTGGATTTATTAATAAAGTTTGATAGTTTAACACTACTGTAAAAGACACCTTCAATTTTATTGAAGATAAGTAATTATGTTACATTGTATGTGACAATAAGAATATTGTTATTAGACTCTTTTGAATTCTTTGCAGGATGATGTAACACAATCTCTGTTTAAATAAGTAGTGCGTCTTGGAAACAAAGTGATTTTCTGTACTGGCCGCTACATAAAGATGTTCACAAGGAGGTGTTGCCAGAATAAACAGTACATGTCACCTGGTTTGCCATAGTAGCCATTATCTGTAACTTACAGCAATCCCTGGGACAAGGAAGGAGTCTAGGCTTGTGGTCAGAATAGCATATTCAACCTTTACCGCTGAAAAAAGGCGTGACACTGAGCTCTTATGTTACGTCTTCTGGATGTAATGATTTCTCTAGTAAAAGGTGTGGCAATGGGAGTGCCTGGAGGAAAAGAGGTTTAACCTTCGCATACGGAAAGGATTCTTCAGTTAGAGCGGTGACAATGGGGAATAGAGTGCCCCGGGAGCCAGTTCTAGCTAGCTCAGTTAATTGTTTAAAAAAAAATCTGGATGTATTCCTAAATGCACAGAATATTACTGGATATTGAGTTCTTATAGGTATATTAGGCATCAGAGATTGTTGATCCATGGAATATCCAATTGCCTTATAGGATCAGGAAGGAATTTTTTCCCCTGTTGGAGAAAATTGAACCATGCCATGTTTTTTTTTGCCTTCCTCTGGTTCCACAGGGGGTAATTGTGGGCATAGCATTCTGGTTAGGCTTTTTTTTTTTTCTTCATATCTCTATCGGTTGAACTCGATGGAAATGTCTTTTTTTTCAACCTGACTATGTAACTATGTAACTTTAGAATACCTGGATAGGGGATCTTCCCATATGTGATTATCTCAGACAGGAGAATGCCGAAGGACCACACATCCGATTTAATTGTAAAGGATCCAAAGTTGATGGCCTCTGGAGCTGTCCATTTAATAGGGAATTTTGCACCTACAAAAAATGACAGATGTAAGTCTGAAATATGGAAAGATTTCCTGAAGTGTGTAAGACATTTTCAATGAATGAAATATACAGTAATTTTGGTTAATAAGAGGAGTTATACACCTGAATTTTACATGAGATCCAATGGATTATAATAGGGGTAGGCAATGTTGGCACTGCAGCTGTGGTGAAACTACAAATTCCATTATGCTTCTGTCTCTGGGGGGCATGTCAGTGGCTGAGTCTTGGGATGCCTTATGTCATTTGTAGTATCACCACAGCTGGAGAGTAGAGGTTGCCTACCCCTGGGTTAGAACATCACTATCAAGAATTAGGTAGATTATGGATGCCTTTGTAAGTGTGCACCAGCATTATCAGCTGCAGAGATGTTCCAACTTGCTGCAAAATGTCTGTGCTGACCACATGGTTGTTCTTCTTTCCTCTTATAGAGGGAGTGCAGGATTAATTAATTGTACATTCATCAGTGTGTTAATATACTGCAGCAAGTAGACACCTCCTAGATCTTTAATTTGCCAAGAGAACTAAATGTCTAAGAGCATGCTAAATTTAAACAAATATCACTTTTACAAACAGTGAAAGGCAGAAACTATACCTTCTTTTGCTGTGTATTCATTATCTTCAATGACTCGAGCCAGACCAAAGTCAGCAATTTTACACATTAGAGAATCGGAGACTAATACATTGGCCGCCCTGAGATCCCGGTGGATGTAGTTCTTTTTTTCTATGTAAGCCATTCCTTCTGCAATCTGTAATAGAGTAATCAAATAATGAATGTGGAGACTGAACATAAAACCTAAGCCCACATGAAGCAGGTCAACCCATTCTGCACTCTTACCCTTAACAGCTCACCATTCAGTGGCAGCAATAGCGTCAATCAATGTAGAGAAAGAGCTGACACTATAGTTGAAATCACATCAAGCAGCACAAGTAAAAGACAAAGTGTTTTTAGGTTGAGCAGGAACCCTTTTTCAAAGAAGGTTTGTCTCCAAAAAAAATTAATTTCTACGGTTCAGCCATACTGATATGGACCTCTAACAGTACGGCTTACCTATGAATGAATGGGGCCATGGTATGCATGTTCACTAAGGCCCGGTTCACACCTGGGCGTTTTGTAGCACGTTCGAACGCTCTGCAAAACGCTCAAACACAGAAATCCCATTATTTCCTATGGGTATGGTTCACACCTGGGCGTATTACAGGCCGTATGAATGCGCTACAAAACGTCCTACGCCCAAAGAAGTACAGGAGCTTCTTTGGGGCGTTTTTGTCGCACTTTCCATTGGTATACAGCAAAGTAGCCCTTGGAAACGCGTGTTTGTAGCGCGGTTTCGTTTAACCGCGAATCGCGGTAAAAACGTGTGTCCGACATATGTGCGACAAACGCGCATATTCGATACGCCTAGGTGTGAACCCAGCCTATGAGGAAGATCTGGTTGGGATGCTTTTGCAGAAAAGGCTGTGTGACGCCAGGCAGGGGTGCAATGCAAATACTGCTGGATCATGGAGAAAGGTATTTTTCCATGTAGGATGCACCCAGGAAGATAGAGGGAATTGATTAAGGCACTGTTCACACCAGGGCGGTTTGTGGGCGCACAGATTTGTCTGCGCTGAACCGCCAACATGAACAATCCCATACATTCCTATGGCAACCAAACTGCCTGCCACCCAAAATGCTCCCTGAGCTACTTTATCGTGCTGATCGGCGCGTTTTCCATATAGATTTAAATGGATCAGCTGAAAGGTGATTAAAAACGCCCTTTAAAAAAATGTGCGGAAACTGCGTTGAAACGCTTTTGCCCTGGTGTGAATGGGGCCTATTTTGAAAGGTCCATCCTTTAAGCTGTTAGCAGTTGGGTTTGAAAGTTTTTTTTAAACAAACATATATTCAAGTGTGCATCCACAACACTCAGTTTGCAAAGCATAAAGTATATAGTCTTCAAATTATAAAATCATCCTGCAAGCTTTTCTGGCAACCTCTATAAACTGGCAAATGAAGTCAATGGTCCCTCTTCTAGGAGGGGAGGGGGGTATGTGTTATTCAAGTCTATATTTAGCAAAACAGATACAGAGTGAGCCTGCAGAAAGCACAGAGTTCACCACCTTTTGGCTGCAAGTGGTAAATATGTAGCAATTCCAATGCAATATTTTATATTTAAATGTTTTGTTTTTTTACTTGTAATTCAGAATGAAAAAACTCCTTCACTTTCCCCTCTGTGCAGGAACTTCATATTAAGGTGCCCATACACCTTGCGATTATCGTCCAAAAAACGAACGCGATCGCATTGAAAACGCGATTGGTCTGTGCATGATGGGGTATTCGAGCGGAAATTGAACAACGATAATTGTAAGGTGTATACCCAGCTTAACACAGACCAGTCATTGCTCCCCTCATTTTCTGCAGGCAGCCTACAGTTGGAGGCTCCTCCCACCACTCTGCTCTTTGCACAGTTAATGTGCAGCCCATTGATGATGTCACCACTACCGGTATATTAACAAGGTAATATCTCAATTTTCAAAGTCATCCGGTGCTTGCAAAGTAGATTTATGCATTACAAGTAGATTTATACATTGACACATATATAGTTACAAAGTATTTGAGGTTGAATAAAGACACATGTCCATCAAGTCCAACCTAGTGTGTGGGTGTATAGATCCCTGAGTCATCTCGTTATTAGGAGTACTTGTACCCATATTTCGATGAAAGTTTTGTGCCCAGACTTAGTTTTAAAAACATTATATATTCCTCTCTTAGGGTGTAATATCATAACATACATACTGTACATCCACAAACCCCCTTTCATACTTCTTCTCCCAGCAGTTTGCTGTCTCATTTTGAACTCATCTTAGCTGCGTGCCGCTCTGCCTTACGGTTGCCACCTGTCCCGGATTCACCTGGACAGTGCGGGTTTTGAGTCCTGTATGTGCTGTGCCTGGGTTTCAGGCCAGCTGAAAGCCAGACACAGCACATACAGGACTCAAAACCCAGACTGTCCAGGTGAATCCGGGACATGTGGCAGCCCTACTCCGCATGCACAACCACAATGTCCACTCACATATTCATTCAGAGGTTCTGTGAAAGGAGAGACAACAAAACCATCACAGCAGCACACATGTAGTCCATTCCTACTTTGTCCTTAACTGATAGTCTGTACCTTGTTATGGACAGGGGCTGAAAGGAAGAGTCTGCATGAGCCAGAGTATTGCAATTCCGATCTGTTTGCGGTTGCAATTTTTAGCAGGCTCAAATGCAAAAAATGATGAATGCACATTGTTTCTTTTATTATTGTGTTTGCATTTAATATATTTCTGAAAAAGCTGCACTATGCCTTTTAACTCACTGCCAGTTAGTGCTTATTAACAATTGCACTGTTTTTGGTATCCATTGCGTTGAGATAGCTTATTAATTTTAAATGGGCAGTCAACACATCTCAATGCATGAAAAAATGCACTTGCTCTATTTTTGGCAAATGTTCACACAATATACAATTTTCACATTTCTGCAATGTAGTGCACCATAGCCCAGGTGTACAAACTTGCAAAGGTCTACTAGCATAGGTATAACTGTATATGCGCATTGGGGTGTCTTTTAGAATGAATGGCATGGCACGGCACCACACGCACATACATTCTTGCATTGTGGTAACATGCAGTTGAATTACACACTTCTCTATTTTTGGCAACTCGGGCTGACACAATATACAATATTCACATTTGTGCAATGTAGTGCACCATAGTGCAGGGGTTCAAACTAGCACAGGTCTACTAGCGTAGGTATAACTGTATATGCACATTGGGGTGCCTTTTTAGAATGAATGGCACGGCACAACATGCACAAGCACCCTTGCATTGTGGTAACATGCAGTTGAACTACGCACTTCTCTATTTTTGGCAATTCGGGCTTACACAATATACAATATTCACACTTGTGCAATGTAGTGCAACATAGCTCAGGTGTACAAACTAGCACAGGACTACTAGCATAGGTATAACTGCATATGCACATGGGGGTGTCTTTTAGAATGAATGGCACCACATGCACATACATTCTTGCATTGTGGTAACATGCAGTTGAATTACGCACTTCTCTATTTTTGGAAACTCGGGCTTACACAATATACAATATTCACACTTGTGCAATGTAGTGCACCATAGTGCAGGTGTTCAAACTTGCACAGGTCTACTAGCGTAGGTATAACTGTATATGCGCATTGGGGTGTCTTTTAGAATGAATGGCACAGCACCACATGCACAAGCACCCTGGCATTGTGGTAACATGCAGTTGAACTATGCACTTCTGTAACACAAGTGTGAATCCAGCCTGAGCCTTTAGAACTTTTTTTTTCTGGTCAAACTGTGTGGTATTTCCCTGTCAGTATGAAACAGAAACCTGAGCTAAAACTACCTTCCCTTCGTTTGTTTGTTGTCTTTTTGATAAGCTGGTAAAACAAGTTTAGGACTAAAAGCAAAGAAACCTTGCCAAAAATGTAGAGGCCACATAACCGTGACACGGAGAACAATCACCATAGTGCACATATTCCAGTTAAGCCCGTGGGGTCATTTAAATGTGCCGTTTCATCTTACGTCTTAGCTGGTTATTTGTAGTTTAAATGTAAAAAAAACTTGTATTTTTCAATTATTTCCTCCATATGTCATGTCCACCACTCCAAGCTCGCTCCTGTCATGGACTACACTCTCATAACAAATTAGTAAACTAAACGTGAGATTGTAGTGCATCACAGGAGTGAGCTTGGAGTGGTGGCTACTTTATAACACACACAGGAACCATGGGGGAACAAAAGTAGACACCCACCAGAAGGAAGGACAGTGTCAGCATAAACTCGGAGCTAATTTGAGGATCTCCAGATGAGTGATACACAAACGGGGTCCAGTTTTCTTAATAGGGTACTTGAATGCAATTTTAGGAGCTTAGTGTCACTTTCATATTCCATGGACAATTATACAAAAGTCACTGCTGACAGCCTTACTCCCTCAGAACCAGTTTTTGCTCATATTAGTTCTTCTCTATTATGTATCCTAGCGCAATAAAGCAGTTATATGTGAAGAACAAAGAGCAAAGCATATCTTAACGCAAAAACTGCATATATGCACAGCTTAAAGAACTCCAGGAATTTTAAAAACTGACCCTTGCAGTGAGGCTACCCCAAACTGCAGTCGTTAAATGCTTGTTTTATCTAGGGGACACTATTAGACCTGTTTTACTTACCTCAGTCTTTACTTTTCCTCAGTCTCGCCGCCTCCCTCCGGGCTGCTAGGCTGGTCCCTGCAACCTCTTCTCCCCTCGGCTCTGGTGGACTGCTGATGTCATCATGTTTAATGCACGTTCATTGACTTGCATTAGATGTGAGGAAACCAAGGAACATTCCAAAGCTGGAGTGGAGGGAGAGAGAGGAGAGTGGCGACCACCATGGGACTAAGGTTCAGGCGAGCATATGTCTGCTTTATTTGATCCCCTAGGCAAGCCTTTCTCAACTAGGGTTCTGGGGCACCCTGGCATGCCTTCTAGCTTCCTCTTGGGTGCCTCAAAGTTTACTGGTAGTGGGACAGAGATGCAAGGGGGAAAAGAAGACTGAAGTGAAGGGAGCTCCTGATGTAAAGGGGGAACTCTGATATGAATGGGAGGGGGGACTCTGATGTGAAAGGATGGCTCCTGTTGTGAAAAGGGGCTACTGATGCAAAGGGTGACTCTAATGTGAGGGGGGGGGGGGATCTTGATTTGAAGGGGACACTTCGATGTGAAGGGGTAAACCAACTTTTTTGTATGTTTTTGCCTGGGGTCCCCCTTTAAATATGCAACATTTTAGACTGGGGTGCCATGACTAAAAACAGGTTGAGAAACGCTGCCCTAGACAAAATGAGCACTTAACTCTTGCATGGTGCAAGAGTAAATTGTTGTTTTTTTTTAACAGTCCTTAGATGTGGTGGCAGCATTCGTTTTTTGTTTTTTTTAAGGCTAACAAACTTTTTAGCAAATACCTGTTGATTTTGCCAAGAATGCAGTGTCCTTGTCACTAGTGAGATTAACAAATAGCTAAAAATCTTGTCTTTCTTTGATAATCTGCAATTCCCATCAGCTTTAACGTAATGGAGATGAACAAAGGCAGACATGAAATCCATTCTGGGTGGCAACCATGGCTACCTCCATAGTTACAGTGGAAGAAAACATTTTGCAATCCTTGGGCAGGAAGTGTGTTATTCGCAGAATAGGTTAAAAAAAAAAAGGAAAAAAAAGTCTGAAAAAAGCAAACATCTAAGGACTGGTAAGCAGCAATGAATTAGGTTTTTGATTTTGAGCTTAGGTATGCTTTAAAGCAGGGCTCAAAATTTCAAGTCCTGAGCTACTAACCAGGCCTTAAAAGTTGCTCGCCACCAGTTGCCCCACCTAACCCCTACCCTGCCCCGGACTTACCTCCGCCAGGTCAGTAATGTAACGCACAGCGCAGAGGTCAGAGGGACGCACAGCGCAGAGGTCAGAGGGACGCACAGCGCAGAGGTCAGAGGGACGCACAGCGCAGAGGTCAGAGGGACGCACAGCGCAGAGGTCAGAGGGACGCACAGCGCAGAGGTCAGAGGGACGCACAGCGCAGAGGTCAGAGGGACGCACAGCGCAGAGGTCAGAGGGACGCACAGCGCAGAGGTCAGAGGGACGCACAGCGCAGAGGTCAGAGGGACGCACAGCGCAGAGGTCAGAGGGACGCACAGCGCAGAGGTCAGAGGGACGCACAGCGCAGAGGTCAGAGGGACGCACAGCGCAGAGGTCAGAGGGACGCACAGCGCAGAGGTCAGAGGGACGCACAGCGCAGAGGTCAGAGGGACGCACAGCGCAGAGGTCAGAGGGACGCACAGCGCAGAGGTCAGAGGGACGCACAGCGCAGAGGTCAGAGTGACGCACAGTGTAAGGAAGAAAGAAAAGGGACTTACAGTGCACTTAGCTGGTATTCAGGTGCCTCTTCTTTCTCCTGGTGGAGGTGGGGGTGGAGGTCAGTGCAGAGATCCTCCATGTATCCTCTGTGCCCTGCTGCATAACTTTCTGGATGGCCGGTCTCACCGTCTCTGCAGTCTTCCTCCCAGCCTGGCAGCTGAGGTGGGCAGAGGAAGCTGCAGAAGACAGCGGATGTCATCGAGGTGCGCCGCTGGCGGGACCAGAGATGGGACACTACTGCCACGGCGATCGTTCCCTTGTGTTCTCTCTTCTCATCGGTTGCTCTGTAGCTACAGTGGCCGAAGAGAAGAGAACAGAAGCGAGCAATTGCCGCGGCGGTAGTGTCCCATCTCTGGTCCCGCCGGCGGCGCTCCTCGATGAGATTCCACTCGCCCCCCCGCAATTTTCACTCGTCAATTGCGAGGGGGCGAGTGGAAATTTTGAGGCCTGCTTTAAAGTAAAAGTGATGTCTTTCTTTTACAAATTGCATACAGGCAGACAGGCAGGCTGACAGAAAGTCTCTTCTGCTATAGAAGCTTCTTCTTGCCTGTAAGCCTTTTTTTTGTTTTAATGTACACTGGATTCTTGCTGAGATGAAGTAACTGTTGTGCACATACATGGGAGTTACTACTAGTCCAGAGGCTGAAAGCTTAAAGCTGGAAGAGAATTGGGACAAAGAGTGGAAGTGCCAGTGAGGAAGGAGAGCCCAGACATTGAAGCATTGGAGGCAGTGGTGTATTTATGTATTTGGCTGCCCTAGGCAAGCCAAGCTCCGGCCGCCCTCGGCACCTTACTAGCACCCCTCCCCGGGGGGTTTTAAAGGAGGCAGTTGCTTTGTCAGGTAAGACTGCCATAATGTGCTAATATGCTGTGCAAACTTCATGGGTGTCCCTTTTTTCAAATCTATTTATTATTGGTATTTATATAGTTGACAAGCAGCTTACAATCTAAGGTCCTTATCTCACATGTATGCATATGAGGGCCAATTTAGACATGAGCCATGTAGCCTTCCAGCATGTCTTTGGTGTGTGGGAGGGAACCAGAGTACCCAGAGATAACCCATCCAAGCACAGGGAGAACATGCAAACTCCTTGCAGATAGTGACCAGGCTGAGATTCAAACCAGGGACCCCCAGTGCTGCAAGGCAGAAGTGCTAACCGCTACACCATTGTGCTGCCACTTTAAAGTGTATGTCTAGCCCAAACTCTTTTTTTAAATAGAGTGGGGAAAGCATTGAACATCTGTTTGGCTGTAAATGTTATCTGGGGCTGCTTTACAATGATTACCTCTCATTAAACGCGAAAACGACACTTTAATGGGAAAGATGGAGAGCGGGACACCTCAGCAGTTAGGCCTAATTCG
Source organism: Nanorana parkeri (assembly GCF_000935625.1). Taxonomy (NCBI): domain Eukaryota; kingdom Metazoa; phylum Chordata; class Amphibia; order Anura; family Dicroglossidae; genus Nanorana; species Nanorana parkeri. The sequence goes on from NW_017306701.1 coordinate 435,517, forward strand.
CCATTTATGACAACTTCACAACAATTGTGAACGTGAGTATATAGATGTTTTTCTTCTGCAGGTTTTGCTCAAGTCTCTGTTACTTCCTCTTGGTATGCTCTGTTGAAATATGCTGTGAACGTGCCATCTTTCCATCTTTCTCAATACTGAAAAATGAAGCTGTGATGACAGCCGGCCTCCAGTTCAGTGTCTGAAAACTAACAATAGTACTCTAAAGAGGAACTAGATCATTCAAAATGAGAATATCAGGGTTTGCAGTGTTTGAATGGAGACACTGAAAAGTAACTATGAGTACCTTTGGTATACTCTTAAGTCTTGTTTCTTTGTCAAAACACCAATATAATCCCCACACTTCCCAATAATAGCTATCTCATAGATTTGTGGAGGGCAGGGAAGCACCAGCCTAAACTATGTGAGGGGAATTTATCAAAACTGGAGCTGAGAAAATCTGGAGCTGCTGTACATGGCAACCAATCAGCACCCACCTTTTGTTTTCAAAGCTTAACTGAACAGTCTGAAGAGAGAAGCTGATTGGTTGCCATGCACAACTGCTCCAGATTTTCTGTGCTCCAGTTTTGATAAATCCCCCCCTATGTTCACTGCACTTAAAGTGGAACTTCAGGCAAACAAGTACATTTTATCTTTACTGCTTTACCTGCCAAACATTTTCAAACTTTCCCCAGCCACTCCTGAAATACATACACCTCTGCTAATCAGAATGGTCACTTTGTTGCTTTCTGCTTTACCAGTACCTTTTTCTGGGTTGCTCCCTAGGCATATGGTCAAAGTTAATGGTTCGTTGTCAAATGGTCAGGCTAAAGTTGAAGTGACATAGCTACAAAGCTGAATTAGGAAATAAGTGTACCTCTAGCTGTACAGCAAGTATGAGGTGCATCAATCACAAGACTGACCAGAATTACAAATCCTGTGGCAAGTAAAACAATAAAGATTTATGTATTTCCACTATGTAATTGCCATATGTCCCATTTTAGGCAGAATTGTTATTTTGAAGCCTTGAGAGTTCTCTGCTAGTATGATAACTCACCCTGCAAGAAAACTGATAAGATTCCTCCATTTTAAATAGATTTGTGGAGGGCAGGGAAGCACCAGCCTAAACTATGTGAGGGGAATTTATCAAAACTGGAGCTGAGAAAATCTGGAGCTGCTGTACATGGCAACCAATCAGCACCCACCTTTTGTTTTCAAAGCTTAACTGAACAGTCTGAAGAGAGAAGCTGATTGGTTGCCATGCACAACTGTTCCAGATTTTCTGTGCTCCAGTTTTGATAAATCCCCCCCTGTGTTCACTGCACTTAAAGTGGAACTTCAGGCAAACAAGTACATTTTATGTTTACTGCTTTACCTGCCAAACATTTTCAAACTTTCCCCAGCCACTCCTGAAATACATACACCTCTGCTAATCAGAATGGTCACTTTGTTGCTTTCTGCTTTACCAGTACCTTTTTCTGGGTTGCTCCCTAGGCATATGGTCAAAGTTAATGGTTCGTTGTCAAATGGTCAGGCTAAAGTTGAAGTGACATAGCTACAAAGCTGAATTAGGAAATAAGTGTACCTCTAGCTGTACAGCAAGTATGAGGTGCATCAATCACAAGACTGACCAGAATTACAAATCCTGTGGCAAGTAAAACAATAAAGATTTATGTATTTCCACTATGTAATTGCCATATGTCCCATTTTAGGCAGAATTGTTATTTTGAAGCCTTGAGAGTTCTCTGCTAGTATGATAACTCACCCTGCAAGAAAACTGATAAGATTCCTCCATTTTATGAAGCACAAATGTCACCGTTATAGAATGCCATAAGACTCAGGACATATTTTGTACTGACATTATAAAGCTCAAAAATTATTATTTTTCTCATAATGGTGACAAGTGGCTGCCCACAGAAGCAATAGGCCACAAACTGCTACAGAGCAACAAGCTGACAAGTTCCTAAATGTTTATGTCTGCAGTCTTTAGGCCACACAATTGTTTGAACCAGTTTAAAAAGCCACTGCCTCATTAACAGCCACATAATTATTAAGCCAGATTAAAGTAATAGGAAACGTGCAGTATACTTTACGCTTTTGTAACTTTAGCTAGGTTACTTTCTCTATTTTAACAGCACCGTGTTTCATTTCACTTTGCATACTTTTCCACTTCCTACTTTTTCAAGAAGTCACATAATAGCTAGTCTATTCTCTAACAGGATTTTACATATAAACACAAATATATCTTCCAGAGCACTGGATGGTGGTCAAAAGCACGTACAATTATCCATTGAATAGGAAATCAGGCAAAGGCTATTACTTTGCATCGGAGTTCCGAGTAAAATGTTGGACGGTTGCCAAAGACCAGTGCTCACATTTGCATCCTCAGAGACATTACTGGACTCTGGTCACTTCTCTAAATAGACATATCTGCTGTCTTTACTGTAAACAGTTTCCTGTACCACAAACAATGCAATATATCTGCTGACAATCAAGTCAGTGATTCCTTCCTCCACCGAGGAAGTCTCCATAATGTGAAACAAAAAGCCAGAGAGTACAGCTGTGAGACAGTGACATCATCATCATGGTCCCAGGAGAGTGACCAGACATACAAACTGCTGCCGCTGAAGGAAAAATCTCACCATTGCATTCTTAGAAAGAAAAGCCAACACATAGTTAAGTTCCACAGTATCCACCTATATCTAATTTGGGAGAGGGAGGAACAACAATAGCAGTCAGTAATTTCTGATGAAGTTCTCAAATGCGAACCATACTGATAGGATGAGAGAGCAGAGTGGCAGAGGGATGAACTCATAACTCTGCTCCTTCTCCTTTCACTGTCCAGTCAAAGGCTGGGGAGGGACAAGACCTGTAAGTGTTGGTAAACTGCAGCTGAGAAAAATCCGGTCTCCTGCCCAGCCGAACAGAAATGTACTGGCAGTGCTGTGTAAATCTCAGGAGTAGATAGACAGAAATAACATTTCTGTGGCAGGTAAAACAGGTCCCAATATATTTATTTCATCTGTGTATTTATTTGTTTGCCTGGAGTTCAGATTTAAAGGTTCAGACCACCCAAAGCTAGCATTCTAGATACAAGTGGCTGCTGATAGTCTTAATTAGCTATTGGCTTTTTATAATTCTCAGAGATTCCAGCTATTTAGCTATCCATCAATTTTAACAGGGATAATAGGTCCTCCTATAAAGGCCACAGAAGATGGTGGAAGATGAGCACAGAGATCTTTCTGTTATTGTTCCCAAATGAATAAATAAACAGGTGGGTGATTCAGATTACAACACCCTCCCCACCCACCACTAACTGACCCCCAGCTGCATTTAGCTTTTTACATGACAAACTCATGTCACCCATGCCATGGGTGCAATGGGCCACACTCTTCCAAACTTTACTACATTGCTGTGGAGGTATCATAATGGTGGCATGATTTATGTGAATCTCTTCATTTTAATCCAGGACACCGTTCTAGAAGACAGAACACTCAGGGGAGATACTTATCCCCCCTCCACCAATGGTCACAGACCTTCATACCTCCCTATCCAGATGACTCACCCACTGATAATATCCTTCCTTCCCTGGATGCCTCACCCGCTGCTGACATCTATTCCTTCCCAGCCTTTAAAGAGTAATTGCACTTTTCTTGGGAAAAAAAATCAATCTTCTTTGGGTGATCTGTGCACATTACACAGATTTTAACCAACTTAGTTGCCATTTCCTACCTGTTTCTGTTCTGAAGGAAAAGCTGTTTGTTGCAGCATGTCCTTTGCAAACTGATCCCTAAATGGGAGGATCTGGGTTTAGCCGGTGTATGTCCTGCTTAGTAATAGGGAAAGTTGCAGTGTCTGCATCCCTATAGTAGTAATTAACCCGTAGGGAGTATCTCACCAATAATGAAATTCATATTGCAAAAATTGTACTTGTACCTTAGTGCAGACTTCTGACAAAATCAGTCAGTCAATCACAGAAGCAGGAAGTGACATTTCTGGGGGTGTTCTGTACACCAAGTGTCTCCATACTGCATTGAACTTTTGTGTCATATTTAGAACATAGCAGCGGCTGCCGTTTTAAATGGAAAGGTAATTTTTAATAACATTGCATTACAAAATGGCTTGTGCAACAATTATATATGCTATATTTATTTTTAAAAGATTTTTTCTTATTTGTCTTTTGAAAGTGAAATTACTCTTGAAACTGATGCTAACATGCTTGTCTACTGTCTACTCAGACACCTCACTCATTGATGGTATCTATCCCTCCCTATCCGGACACCTCACCCTATGCTGACATCCATTTTTTTTTTGCCAGGCACCTCACCCAATGCTGTCATCCCTCCTTACCCGTCAGGACATCTCACCCCTGCTAACATCCAGTACCCTGGTTTACCTTGCCTGTTCTGCACAGGCAAACTTTTGCTATTATGTATAAGCTTATAGAGCTTTGATCTATAACACTCTGATCTTTCAAGTATGACAAAGTTGCAATAAAAATTCAGACATATCTCAAAGCACAACGAGGCACAAACATATGTCCACCAATATATAAATAAAACATGCTTTGTAATTTACATTAGGGCGCATAATAATACTTACAATGCACTGTATGAGAATATGTTTCATTTATAATAACTGGAAAAAATAAGTTTCTGTTGCTGATTATTTTCTTAGTACTTGTTAGTAAACTAATAACAAATCACAGTTGACAGTGACCCAAACCACAAATTGCACATGAGGTTAAACCCCAAAGACACCATTCAGTGCATTCATTAAATTAAGTTGCCTCTTTTACCTGAGCTGAGAAGTCAATCAGCTTGGGAAGAATAACTTTGGTACCTTCATCGCTCTTCATAAAGTCTAGTAGGCTTCCTATTAACCAAGAAAATGTATGAACAAATAAAGAAACACATTCAGAAAGATAATCATGAATAAGTATACATAAATACTGTATCATTTTAAACAGCCCTGTTGCTAAACTAGAAGTCCCCATAAAGGATGTGCCTGTAAGGCAAAAAGCATTTACGTTGCTCTGCTGCTGCCTATGCTTTTCTACTGAATAGAAATGCCTGGGTGAAATACCTAGGTAACATCCATGATTATCGATCTCCTGTGTCCCCCACAGTGATCGATATTATATTACTATAGGACACAGTGGGGATGTAGAGGTTGGTGTGAGAAACCAGTGAGCACTGCGGGGGACGATGGAGATCACTACTCCCAAAAGTGTCCATTTCAGAAGGAACTTCACCAGGCTATTCCTCTTTAATCAAGCTTCCTCTTTAATATGGACTTCCAGTATAAAAGAGATCAATAATTGCTTGATGGAAGATATTTCTCATGCTTCAGATATCCACTACATTAATTGTACTTCCAGGTTCCAACAATGGAATCATGCAAGTAAGGGAATAGAACTGGAATAGTGCAAGTAGCATCCAGAACTTTTATTGAAACTTTATAATGCCAGAAGGCATAGAAAAACATAAAACTGCTAACATCTTGTGTAAGAATCAGCATCTGTCATCAAAAACTCCTGGGTCTGCCCTATGCATTTTGTCTGAGGATGTCTTTTTGAAAGATATAAGTACGTAATTTCTTGCATGATTAGAAGTACATACTTCTAAGTACGGAACCATCAACTTGGGCAGGGACATTAACCAGCCCCAACGGCATCAAAGAACACTGAGATCGTGGTAGTGGATATCTGGAACCATTAAAGATATGATCCATCAAGCCATTACTGACCTGTTTTAAACAAGAGGTCTAAAATTCTTTTGCATTACCCATTTCAGTTTTGGTTGACGGTCATGATCCCTTTCTATCCACAAAGTATTGAAAATGTTCTTTTTGAGCGCCACATCCTTTCTATTTTGTTGTATGAGAACTATATATTGACTTTATGTATGCTGTTGAATATTTACGCCATGTACATGTAGATATTAGACTCACCTTTGGACATATATTCGGTAATAATATAAATTGGCTCCTGCTTTGTGACCACAGCATAAAGTCTGACTAGCTTATCATGCTGGAGAGTCTTCATCAGATTTGCCTCTTCCATGAAGGCTTCAGCTGACATGGTTCCGGCTTTCAATGTTTTCACTGCAATCTTTGTATTATTGTTGTAGAAACCTGAAGTGGATGATTGGTAAAGGAGTATTTATGTGACTGAATTAACAAAAAGTAAATACTTCAGAATAGAAGCAACACGCGTTATTAATTAATTTCATGAGTTGACCCAAGAGTACATGCCAAATCCTCATATCTTCTGTTTATTTCAGCAGTGCTTATTAGTAATAAGTGGATCAAATTCAGCACCAGCACAGTGTGAATGAAAAGTATATGGCCCTACAATACAAACCCTACCACAGATGTATTGTACTTGAGTTTGGCCTCAAGTGTCTTATGTCATCTATCTATACGTGAGGTAATCAAGAGGGACCCAAACTAGTGCAGGATTTTATTTTCAAACATAAGCCAGTAAAATAGATATGCAACATTCACATATATAGATATATATTGGCTCACACAAGTTCAAGTAAATTGACATACTAAATCATATTTGTTAGCACAGGGTAATAAAAGCAACCAATGGCCTTAGAAAAGGAACTAATGAAGGCATATCTTGGAATCTTCAGCCTCTTTACACAAGTGGAATTCCTAATTCAGTGTCTACTTGACAACATGTTATTGTAAAGCCAGCACTAAGCACTGAAAGGTGTATCTAGTGTTTATATGCTCTTGTCCTTAAAATTAAAGTATGACATTTTAAAAAAAAATACAATATATATGTACTTCTACTATCTGACTTTCCATAACACACTGCTAATGTGTTACCATAGCTACAAAATGCTTCCTACAAAGAAAACAATAATTGGCTGTTGACACATGAGAGGAAACACAATGAAATCCACATATGGCATCATTATCCTCAATTTCTACATTCATTTAGGCAGACTAATCTCTCAAATTGAACATCAAGCTTTATAACGTCAACAAGAGGAAACATCTTGAAACTCATACTTGTAGCTGTTGTAAAAACTGCCCGTGTCATTTCCTTAGTTGTGAATGTACATGAGGAGGGGCAGGCATTGGACTTTTACATTCTAAAACCATCTCATTGCCGCTATGGGAGAGCCTAACAGCTTAGACGTTTATCCATTCATAAATTTCCTTTTTTTCTTCATATATTATGTTATGTTGAATTGTTTTTACATGTTGCATATTTTCATTTATCATCTTGTAGAATGGGCAGGGGCATTTTAAAGTAATGAATACTTGTATAATGTTTTCACAAATTCACAATTGCTGGGGTCATTGTGTCTACATTGTGACAGCAGCTTACAGCAGGATGCTAAATAAAGAACTCACTAGGAAATTCAAAAAAGAATGCAAACAGTGTACTAATTCAGGAACTTTTTCTATTCTAAAGCAAACCTGTGTTTTGCCCAAGCAATTTTAACCTGCTAAGATTACAAATAATGTATTAATTTGTTACACGGGGCATACTATATTGTACTATATTGTACACTATAACATAATGTGTATTAAACACATAACACAAAAACTGTTGTAACCACAACTACAAAGCCCCCATCAGCTGTAGGATAACACATGTCCTTCTGCTGTATGTGTATGTTACTTCAAAATGAAAGATTTCATGTATTTGTCTGTTTGATTGTGAAGATGTTTCTATATGTACTAAGGTTTTTATTTTGGTTTTCTGAAAATCCTGCCAGTCCCCGTTCTGTCCTTTTGCAATCTGACCACGCCAAGTAGGGAAGCAGATCCATGCTGGCATGGTCAGTTTGCATAGCTGGGGATCTTACCTGGAGATGCAGAATGCTGAGTTGATGCATGGCGTGCCTGTATCTCCTGCAGTCGACCACACTCCCTGCCCAGTCCTTCTGTATTGCTATAGCGGCTCCCAGCCAGAACCTTGCAGTCAATCAACACAGCAAGGACTGGCAGTGTGACATAATATTCGGTCCACCCACGACAGAGATAAGGAAGGAAAAACACATGAGGAAGAAGAACCCATGCTGTGCGGTCATATGGCCGCAAAATAAAATTGCTCACTATATGCTGAGAGCACCGCACCCGGGACAGATCCTGACAATACTGTCGAGATCCACCCCGCTGGCTGATTTATATTTTGCTCTAACAACAGTGCTGCCTTAGCCTAGAGAAAGATTATTTTATTGTATCTGTTGGTGCCAATAATCTGTCTTATTTCTCAAGGTCTGTGTAACTCCTATTTACTTTTTCTTACTCTCACTGAAATGAGGGCTTCATTTTTCAAGATCTACAGTATGTTCTTCACCGCATCTCCCAAGAAGTATGACTCTTTCTTGATATGCCATTCTATTGTTGTCAAAATCTCTTCCAGACAACACAGTTGTTCCCGGAATGTTTTCCAATTCAAATTTCGAGCCACAATTGTTAGACTACAGTATTTGGCCTTTATATGTGGAATATTGTCTTAAGTATAAAGTTCTTTTCTACAACAATACTTTTGTGAACAGATGTCTTCCTGCACATGGTAAATTATTTCTGTAATTCATTCTAAGATATTTTGTTGTTTGAAAACACCTTTTTAATCTTTATAACTAGCTTTCTTAGCTGCTATGTGTATAGTTTTCATTGGTCCTGCAACTGGTCTTGCAAGTTCTTAGAGGGATGCTGGAAAGAATGCTGAATGCAACAGTAAGTGATGCTGAAGTATTAATTTGATCCTAAAGTATTCACCCTAATCACAAAGTATTTTTACTACAGTGTACAAACTCACTGTCTGATAACATAAGCCTGAGCTTATTTACACTGTGTACACACATAACAAATGCAAAGAGCAGTAGGAAATGAAGATAGTAAACTATGCACTGAAGCTGGTGCACAACTGGAATGCCAGCATCACACACTCCTGCCAACCCTCAAAAGTACCCTTATTACTTCATGGGAAAGTCTGCCATAGGGCTACATTGCTCCACCATTTTTGGATGCAAGATAAATAATTTTGTTTCATATGCTTACCCATCCAGACTTCACCAAACTGGCCAGCTCCAAGTTTCTTCACCAGTTTAATTGATTCTCTTGGAATTTCCCAAGCATCTTTGTCCCAGGGTTTCTGTGGCTTGGCGGCATAGCATGGTTTATCAAGTTTCCTACACAGCCCATCTGGTTGTTCTGTTAAACAAAAAAATGTGGCATATAAAACACAAATAAGTGTAACATAAACAAATACACAACAAAGTAATAATAAAAACAGTATACTAATAATTAATTAATGTTATGGGACCTGCTGGGGTCACTATAGACCAACAAGGAGAAAATAATACATTACTTGCAATCAATTTCTACTTAGGTTTGATGTTTGGTGTTATTTGTTTCATATTACAAAAGATTAATAAACACTTACTTACTTAGGTTAAAGAGATTCATTATAGCGTACAATAAAAACAAACTGACCGTGTTCATCTATGAATGGCTTCAATAAATAGAACCAAGGAATCATAGGAGTCAGTTGTATAAGGTCAGAAATTAATAAATTACATTAAACATTTACTAAGATAAGGTAACTGATAAAGGTTTGTTGATTTGAATATACTGTACTGTAAGAACTTTATTTTGCATGCACACACACATACGAATATATGCAACAAATACCTTTGCACACACAAGGACTACTGCTGTATGGTATATTAAGTCAGGTGTGGCAGTCTAGAGTCTGACAGTTGCACTCCCTAGCATTTTAAAGCTGTCTTTTTATTGTAGTGGTTCACCTGTTGATCAACACAGATTTAATTTCATTTAAGTAAAGGATACTTACTCTGGTAATGCTGGATCATATCACTAATACACGGGAAAGTGATTCTAGGAGATATATAAAAACCACCATTGTCAAGAGTTCTGATTTTGTAGTGTTTGATGACATCACCAGTCTTGGGATCAAAATCTCTTATTGATAACGAGTAGCTGCCTGCAAAGGGAGAAATATATATA
>NW_017306701.1:445541-457285 GCF_000935625.1 Nanorana parkeri
GAAATATATATATATATATATATATACATATGTAAAAATCTACAAGAATATATGCATATGTGTAGCTCATAAGTGCAAAATCTATCTGGCTGAACCCAGTTTTTTACAGGTGCCAATGAGATAAATGCCCTGTAATTTGGCTCCATGCACCTAAGACTTTTATCAGCAAAACTAGTATTAAAAGCTAATGACAGTAAGGTTTCAAATGCCATTTTGCCAGAATTTACTAACAATTATTATTGCGTTCAAAATAAAGTTTAGAAAATTAATCTATCAAGTAACTGATTTATCTTCCATGAACACATACTTGGGTACCTTAAAGTGAAACTTTCCATTCCCAAAACATAAACATATTATTATTTGGTATTTATACAGCGCCAAGAGTACAGTAAAGGCAGACAGTACAGTTACAATATATATCAATACATAAGGGTTAGGAGGATTCTGCTTGTGAGAGCATACAATCTAAAAGGGAGGTGAAACTAACAGGTATAAACTGTGACAGATGAGCTGATGGAGAAAGTAAAATCACAATTTTTAGGTGGAGTAATTATCTTCATAATCAATCCATTGTTTCGTTACACTCCTTTTTCCCCTAAAATATGCAATATAAGTACAGTAGACTAAGCAACACTGTTACTGATATGCAAAGATTGACTTTTTGTAAAGGCTGTATCCACCCCTTTCCGTATGTGCATTCTTATATGCATTGTCAACAATCATGCATATGTTGGTACATCAAAAACCAGACAATGCAAATCAATGCTAACCATTTCTAAACACTATCCCTAGACACTACTTAAGATATGGGCTGTAATCTATAGCTTTGCTTCACCTTCTCTATGTTGCACAAAAGGCAAAGTAATGCAATGAAATCCAAAGGACCGGCAACCTGATCATTGTGAGGGAGAAAAGCTCCCCTGAGGTGAGCCAACAGGTGAGATGTTTGCTCATATTAAAAACATCTCCAAATTGAGTGTGTTTATTCTTGTTTTATTGAAACTGGTACTTTTTCCTTCGTGTAAAATCTAGGAAAAGTAATAGGCTATAAATAAGGTTATTATGTAATAGACTGTAAAGTACCCTCAGTCTTTCCATGTTTTACATCTGGCTGGTAACTAATTAACTAGGAGCAATAGAAACTAAAGACAGTGAGTGCTGGCTTAGATTAGAGCAATGAGAAAAGTTATCAAACCTTTCAGCGTTTCACTTTCTCTGATCAGGAAAGCACCAGCATTATTTCCAGGAGCAAGCAGCTGCCTTTCTGCATCCTTTCTTGTAATGTCCTTGAAAAACCATCTGAGAAATGAATAGTAGAGTTAGAACCAATATCTTTAAACACCTGCGTAACTGATCACCTAAATGAACACTGGAACTTACTCTTCTGTCTCTAGCGTGTTAACTTTGGCTATATAGTTGCTCGGGATAAATCCTTCTTTCTTTGTGCTCAAGGACTTGGCTTTCCACCACTCTCCATGCCTGTGGGAAAGTTTTAGGTTAGTGACATCGAGACATTATTACAATGCAAATCAGCAACATATACTGTATATCCTATTTAAAATGTTGTATACATATAGTTTTACATAACAGGTCACTATAAAACAAAAAGAACCGAATATAGAGTAATATTAAATGACAAAAAAGACAGTTCCTACTGCATGACCCTCTCCACCTACACTCAATTAAATTTTGGCCCTCTATGATTCTCCTTAACAAGGGAGTAAGGGGTGGGTGGCTCAGCAGGGGTCACTCTATTCTTCCAAGCAACTGTGTGCACAGCAACAATCTCTCCCTCTCAAGTACTCTGTGCTCCCAGCTTCTGGATGGGGGATACAAACTGTCAATCAGGATCCTGGAGCCCCAATGTTATTCTCACTGAAGGAAGAATGAAGCACCAAACAAAAGGAGTCAATAATAGTTCACAGGAGGGAAGGTCCTGGATGGAGGGCTGGGGGAGTAATACAGTGAGGAAAATAATTATTTGATCCCCTGCAGATTTTGTAAGTTTGACCACTTACAAAGAAATGAAAGGTCTCTAATTTTTATCATAGGTGTATTTTAAATGATAGAGACAGAAGATGAATCATAAATCCAGAAAAAACACATGATACAAATGTTATAAATTGAGTTGCAGTTCAGTGAGTAAATTAAGTATTTGATCCCCAATCAAAACATGACTTAGTACTTGGTGGAGAAACCCTTGTTGGCAAGCACAGAGGTAAGACGTTTCTTGTAGTTGGTTACCAGGTGTGCACACACCTCAGGAGGGATTTTGCTCCAGTCTTCTTTACAGATCTTCTCTAAATCCTTAAGGTTTCTTGGCTGTCGCTTGGCAACTCAAAGTTTCAGCTCCCTCCATAAATTTTCTATAGGATTAAGGTCTGGAGACTGGTTTGGCCATTCCATGACCTTAATGTGCTTCTTCTTGAGCCACTGCTTTGTTGCCTTGGCGGTATGTTTTGGGTCATTGTCATGCTGAAAGACCCATGAACGACCCATCTTCAGTGTTCTGGCTGAGGGAAGGAGGTTCTCATCCAATATTTTACAATACATAGCCCGTCCATTGGCCCCTCACTGCGGCAAAGTCAGCCTGTACCTTTAGCAGAGAAACAGCCCCAAATCATAATGTTTCCACCTACGTGCTTGACTGTAGGGATGGGGTTCTTAGGGTCAAAGTCAGCATTTTTCTTCTTCCAAACACGCCGAGTCAAGTTAATACCAAAGAGCTCAATTTTGGTCTCATCTGACCGCAGCACATTCTCCCATTCCTTCTCTGAATCATTTAGATGTTCATTGGAAAACTTCAGACAGACCTGTACATGTGCCTTCTTGAGGAGGGGGACCTTGCGGGCGCTGCAGGATCTCAATCCATGGCAGTGTATTGTGTTACCAATGGTTTGTTTGGGGACTGTGGTCCCAACTGCCTTGAGATCATTCCCAAGCTCCTCTCGTGTAGTTCTGGGCTTATCCCTCACTTTTCTCATGATCATCCTTACCCCATGATGCGAAATCTTGCATGGAGCTCCAGACCGAGGGCAATTGATAGTTATTCTGTATACCGTCCATTTTTGAATAATCGCTCCAACAGTTGTTTCCTTCTCGCCAAGCTTCTTGCTGATAGTCCTGTAGCCCATTCCAGCCTTGTGCAGGTCTACAATCTTGTTCCTAAAGTCCTTTGACAGCAAATTGGTCTTGCCCATAGTGGTGAGGTTTGAATGGAAGAAAGATATTCTGTGGACAGGTGTCTTTTATATACATAACGAGTTGTCGTTAGGAGCACCTTCTTAAACTGACAAGACTAACCTGTGTACCACATAGCCAGTTTGTGGGAGCCAGAATTATTGTTGGTTGGTAGGGGATTAAATACTTATTTTCCTCACTGTATGCCGGAGATGGGCCATACTGCATTAGGAAGTCCCACAGGCAATAGGCTAGGTTACAGACAGTTGCTGGGTTTATTTAACAATATAGTGCTCCCTGGAGTATAGATTTGAGAAGTCAGTTCTGAGTTCCAGTCTTGTGAATTTATACTGACTTTTATTAATATTCTTACAAACTACTATAGGGGGTGCATTACCATAGATAAGGTGAATCAATTCTATTATGTGCCTATGATATTTCTTTTAATTACCTCGGTATAAACTACACATTCTGATGTTGACACATACTAGTTATACAATTATATACAACAATGTAATGCCTTCAATTAAAATTAAAGACATACTCCAATAAACACTCAAAAATGAACCCTTAAATTGTAAACAGGGAACATAGTCTGTCTATTCAAGGTTTTTTTTTTTTTACCCGGGTACACCTCAGTGCAACTTTTATAAATATATTTGTCGCAAAGTTTAACATAGAATGTATAGCACATTATCCAAGATATATAGCTTGCCTTTCACATTATATATTTACCCTTTGTTTGGTTTCTTCTTACAATTCAAAAATTACCAGCATGTTTATCTGATTTCACCCATACTGGCCACAATGTGTTTGCTTGTGTTTGTATCACAACAATATGGACATTAAACTTTAGGGTAGGAACAATGTGAATGATTCCCTGTTGTCTGCGCATCACTTTAATACATGCTGAGGGGCTGAATCACTGACCATCCTTTTCTTCTCATACAGCAAGATCTCTTAAATTATCAAATGTAATTATTTGCCATAGAAAACATGAGGGATTTTTATTAGCAGTCAGCATATGACTTCAATGTGTGGGGAAAGAGCCAGGAATTCTAGATCTTCCAAGAGAAGTGTAGCATGCCCAAATGTTATTAAAACAGTGAATGAGCCATTCTACCAACGCTCACCCAAAAATCAATTACCAGTTTTTAAAGACCTAAGTATTTTAGAAAATAAACTAAGATTAGAAGTAGATTATTATATTATATGTATCAAATAATTAAGAGTACTTACTCTTCAATTACTTTCAGTTTTTCACCCTTCTTGAAGGTCAAGTCATCTTGGTGGATGCCTTGATATGGATATAAAGCTATGACAATATTCCCAGTCTCTTCCGGATCTACCACAATAATCCAAAAATGAGAAAATTATATAACATGTAGAAACTGTAACTGTAACAATGCATGTATCCTACTTTTAGACTAGATAAGAATGTATACCTTGTGGAATTCTTTGTCCAGGCAGAAGGCTTCCAGTGCTGTTAGACTACAAGAAATTTTTTTTGTGATTAATGGGGTACAAAGCACAAATATGTTTTTTTTACACACCACAAAGTTAGTAGCCAATTTCTTTGCCATTAGTAGACAAATACAAGCAATCTACTCCAAAAAAATACAATGAAAACTGATTGTGCTATTAGTCTTAGGAATATGACATAAATATTTATAATCACACTGTATGTATACTACATGTTCAAAGAACATTCTTTTATTTTTTTAGGTGGTCAAAATCCCTGCACATTTTTCATATTACAAAAGTAAACAGCACAATCGTTCTCAAACTTAAATAAATGTAAATCTTTGACTGTCATACAGATGGAAGATTATTAACTGAAACAAAAAAACCTTCAAGGTATATCTGGTTAAACAAGAGCAATCAGTATCCATAGATTTATGAAGACATCTGACCATTGGATCTGAGTGGAAAAGTATGCACTAGAGTTCCCTGGCTAAAATTATTCTTTGAACATGAGTCTGATGCTGGGGGAAGTTTGTGGCTATCAGCTGGCTAAAGTATCTTTCAATAAAAACCTGAACTCTGACAATGATATACGTGGTTATTGCTGATCTTTCCTTTGCAACATGCTAGTTGCCTAGCTTTCTCCTGTGCAGTACAGTGCATGAAGTACACGTAAGAGGGTGCAATTTGGAGCCAAGGTTCAATTTGGAGTCACCTCCAAGACTGAGGATCCCCAACACAAATCGTTAGCATTAGTACTTCTGTATATAAAGAACTTCATTCAATAACATATATAATACCAGTGTGCATTAAGCTTCATAAACCCACACTGATCTTACCAAACTAAGTTATTAAAAGCTGTTTGGCTTCACTGCGTTACTTTTCTAAAGGTATGGGATGAATTGCTCCTGGGAAGGACTCTGTAAAAGGGATTTGTTCTTATTATTTGTGCCAGTTGTTCTCATTCCACCTGTATTAACAAAATTAGTTAGACCACCATCTAAATTCTGTGTTTTTAGTCCAGAACGAGTCCAGCTACCCACCACAAAAAGTAGAAGTAAAAACATATACATAATAAATCAATACAACAGACCAAAAGGCAATGGTAATGTGCAAAGTGCAGTAAGCTACAGCAAGCAATAGAACTCTGATTACAAGCCAAATGACAACACGAGTTGAAATATGATGGCTACTAAGGGTTGCTGCAGTTTGTACGATACCTTTGCTTTCTGTGCTGTCATACTTAATGAGTCTACAAAATGGAGGAATTTCTCTACACTGCATATCACCAGTTCACAGCAGTGCAATCTGTTGACCAGATCCTATGAACCATTAATGCATGAGGGTAATTCTATCCCATTCAGCTTTAAGCCAACTGAGGTAGTCAGACAATTCTCGTTGAATACTTCATTTACGCTTAGAAACTTTTTAGGCTAAGAAAGTGTACTTTGCTTTACTACATAGAATAGAGCAGTCTTTTACTCAGAGTAAATCTATCACATGCCTGGTCAGTTCAAAGTGAAAATAAATATACAAAGAGGTTCCCTTATGTGAAAATGACTTTTTGGAGATACAGATCTATATATATTTGAAGGATCTAATAATAGTTTGATGTGTCTTTTATTCCTGAAAGTAAATATTTTCATTGTTTAACTTTTGAGACATATGTTCTATTTGCATTGACTACGTATAGGCCAGGTTGCACTGACTAAGTATTGTCCCTAAGCCAAAACAGAGCAAAGAGAAATGATAGGCATACACACATTTTTAGACAAATAAAGGTTTGATTGTCTTTGGTCACTGGATTCTGCCTTCTGCTCTTAAATAAAGGCTGAATTGTATAAATTTTAAATACACATAATATACTATACAGCAATTATGATATAACTGCTGTCATGACATGCATGCAAATGCAAATGGGAATCATAACATGCACAAGGGATACTGGGAATGATCAAATTACAGACATGTGATCTGGAGAAGTAAATTACTGTTAGTGTTAGCACCTATCAGTGAGCCATGACATGATCGAGTACCAATTTCCCTCTCATTCAAATAGTAAAGGTGCATTTTTGATAAGGATATGCAAACTTCATGATAAAAAATATTTTATTAAAATGTTACTCCAAATAATGATATAATTTAAGCTTCTTACCATTATCTTATTGTGCCATTACTCAATTTTCAAAGAAATACTTTGAGAGATACTTTTTTACCTTGGTCACAGTGCAGAAATATCTGAGCAAATTTAGTTACCGGCATAGCTTTATTCTGCTTCTCACACAATGTCTTTTACAAAATAATCATCCAATATAATCATCCTAGGATTTTTAGAAAGCACACCTGATGTCTTTCTGAGATCAGAGAGATACAGCTGCATTCTAAAGAAGCGGATACCTCACTGCAAGCAAACATTGGAAAACTGGTACCACAAACTTTGGGTAAAGTTATATATTTTGCAGACCTGACTTACAATATTTGCCAAAAAGCTGGAACTGGGTTTTAAAGGACAACTGTATCTTTGGCCCCACCCCCTGAGTGCAGCCCACCTGGGCTTATTCTTACCTCTGCCCGTGTCCGAGCGAACTTCATTGTTTGGCCCTGTTTTGGAGCCACATGGGCTTTTGTTCAGAAACCCTTGCTGGGTCCTCCTTATACTGCACACGTGCATCCCAGTTCATTCCTCTGGCCAGTTGTAATCATGGCAGCCTTCAGTGCTTCTGTAGAGTACAGCTTTCTGAAGAAAAGTTGTGCAGCTTCGGGCAGGGCCACACATTGAAAATCATTAGAATGTAGGCAGAAGTAAATATCAGACCAGGTGGGGGGAATGCTTTAAAAGAAACCTTGTCCTTTAAGTGAAACTTTCCTCTACTCTGTCTAGAACTAATAATGGTGCCTAAGATTAGGTGCCCAAAAGTGATATTCCCTTTCTTGCCATTTGTACTCCATCTGCTATTACTTTCATTATAGAGGTCTAGAACTTAGATACTTATGCACTTGCTTGTAATGAGTTTCTTGATGCACTTTATGAACATTGATGTGCCTATGTTTTTGCATGTGCCCATCCATTACAAGAGTCTACACACCAAAAAATGCCCATGCCTTTTTTTGCCATTGCACTGCAACATACTGTAGTGCATATTTCTACTGCAATTTGTATTGCAGAGCTTTGAGGGTCATGTGGATTCATTTTCAAGACCCTTTACACATGAATACAGAATAAATGGTCACCAGCACTCCAAGTTTTCTTCAAAACAAAATCCTTTTATTCATTCTAGCAGGTCATATCACCATGCGTGGCAATGTTTTGGAACATGTCCGGTCCCTTCATCAGGCAAACAAAAGTTATCACTTTTGTGATCACTCTTAGGCAGCTCTTTTAGTTTTAGATAGAATTGAGGACAGGTTCACAGTATGTATTCACTACCCTTTCTAATTTAGCAGGGTAATACTGCATGTAATCAATCAAATTAATCACCACAAAGTTTATTACAAAAAGGCCTTTTGTTCTGTAATGTCAATGCTTGTGACCTACACATAATAAATGTACAAGCCAGCCAGTAATGTACATGTCAGCAACATTAAGGTGCAGGTTGTGGTTTTACTAAATAAAGAAAGCTCTGTACTGTTTGATGGCAAAAATCCATCTTTGTTTGTGTAGAAATAGACATGGACATGGATCTGTGCTTAGTGCTGGCATGTCAACAGACAGCGTCTTTTATTATCTGGCACAATATAAAAAAATGCACCACAGAAATTATTTATCCTAGATATGACATCCCTGAAAACAGAAGTCCACTTTAGCCAGTGCCTGCTACTACAGGTGTTTAAACCAAGCCTTGCCTTTTCAGCTTATCTAACTAAATCTGTGCAGACGGGGGGAACAGGAAATGAAGAATAAGCTACGTCATATGTCAATGATCCATTGAAGATATAACCAGTCTACCCCTCTTTATTATTTTGTAACTAATAATATGTAAAAAAGGGAAACCCTATTTTGTGGTGCAAAAAGACAGTATTGAAGCCAGAAAAGGACAGGCAAATAGCAATTTCAGAAGGCAGCCTTCGTATTCTCTCTCAGCATAGTTTCCTTTCAGCCACATGGCTTAATACACATAGACATAGAGTAAAAACTCCTAATTTGCACTGTGCTATAATGAATGTGGACTGCAGCACCTGACCTTGTGGACATGGTGGCCATTACACAAGTTTGGGAGATATATTGACAAATAATAGAATACTGCTGCCAACTTTACGAGCATTCTGGTTGGATTGTGAAACACAAATGTCCTCCTTTCTAATGAAATATCTAAGTTTGTGAACATATCACTTTAGATGAGAATGTTTTAGGGGTCTATTGGCTCTGGTAAGAAGTATTACATTTCTGGAAGAAAACCATACTTTCGTAATTAATTATTGCAAAGCAAATGGAAAATATACATACTTCCTCTGTGAGACAAAAAAAAAATGTTCCTCTTTTGTGCTGGGAAATGTCTTGCATATGCTAAAAATACTTTTTGCAAGGGCAGTGTTTTTATTAATTAGAAAATACAGATTTTAGGGATTTAACTGATGGGATGGCCATACATGACCACATTTTCTCAAGAAGAACACAGAGTTATGTAATTAAAATGCATGTCTGGTCAAAAAAAAAATGCTGTACTTTTCTTTAATACATGCACATTTCATAATGTTTTGTCTCTTCAAAAAGAGTAGAAAAATACCCGTGGGCTCACAATTTCCTGTGGGTGAGGTGTCTGTAGTTTTACAGGGCTGACAACAATGCTTGGGATTTCAGCCCAGTGTTTTTTTTCTGTGCTTGCAGTATTTTCAAAGAGCCAAAACATGGTTAAATGTGCATGTGCTGGAGGGATGTATTGAATATTGGCCTACTTCTACACAGGCTATCCCCCTTCAGTCTATTATGAATATAAATCATATAGCAGAACTATGTCAATCCTATATAGATCCCATATAATATAATAATATCAGTGAAATCCATGGACTATGTGTAGGTGAGAAATCTAGGTGACACATATACACCATCCGCAATCCTGCCAGCCAGTGTCTCACAACATATTTTTATTATTTTGCCTCGAAATACACTTTAATGCACATTACAGAGATGTGCAATACAAAATATGGAAGAAATACGTTTATTTGGCTTCAACACTTTTTAAGTAGATACTTTATTACATCTTTGAGTTCTTGCTAGTCTATTTTTCCTTTGTTGGTTCACCCTATATTCTTTTATTAAAAAAGGCCGCCAAAGAACCTATGACACAGCCCTCATGGATGCACATCATATTGACAATATAATATGAGACTGCACATGGCAGTCTCTGACACCTTTTTTAACTTTTTTTTAACTAATTGTGATTAAAAGGTCAGTACACCAAAATGGTTAATCCTATGAATTAGGGCTGCAGCTAACGATTATTTTCATAATCGATTAGTTGGCCGATTATTAAGTTTGATTAATCGGTTAATCGGATTAAAAAAAAAAAGGCTCCAGTGATGGACTACTAGTTTCTATTGCGATTGTAGTCCATCACAGGAGCAAGCTTGGCACGGTGGAAGTAAAAAAAAAAAGTTTGGTGTGCAATATAGTACATTATACAGCGGCGCAATGCAGAATACCAGCAGCTATAGAGGAATGCAGCAATAGTACATTATACTATAATGTACTATTGCTGGGATTTGTAGTCCTCTGTAGCTGGCGTTATTCTGCATTGCACTGTATATAATGTATTATTGCTGGGATCTGATGTATTCCTCATCGGGAGCAGCGTGTGACGCGTGACGTGCGACTCAGGCCGCGTGCGGAGCCCCGAACAGGCTAAGCAATCGATAGCCGACGAATCGACGATCGAAAACGTTGCCAACGTTTTCAATCGCCGATTTTAATCGATTAACTGTTGCAGCTCTACTATGAATAAAACACTTTCTGTCCCTGAATAGCTATGCCCACTCCCCTCTATCTATGGAGGGAACTACAGTTGCCACACTAGGCTGCTCTCCTGATGTGGACTATAAATATGTCTTTCTCTCATCACCTCCATTACATGAGAGAGTGGGAATTAGTTTGCAGGAATAACTTGGAAGGAAGATAAAGTTGTTTGTGCTTTCAGTTCATGGGAAGTGAGAAGTACATAGAATTATTGGCGAGCTCAATAGGTATTTTCTGTATTTTTAGCCAGAAAAAAGAAAACTAATGTAGCAACCTTATCTATCTGCGCGGTTGCGTGCCGTCGTTGCCATGGTGCAATCACGGCCGTAAAAAAACGCGGATTGCTTTTCACACAAAAAGGTTGCATGAGCCTTTTTGCCGTAGTTGCCGCGCGGATATGACCCCCATTGAAATCAACGGGCCCGTGTGGCAACCACAGCAGTTCTGGGACACGTGGTCCCGATCCGCCAAGATGTGAACCAGGCCTAACTGTGCACATATTTCACATGCGCATCATTTGAAGGCTCAGCAATTCTTTTTAGGTGAGAAGAACCCAGTGTAAACCCAAAATGGCTGTCTACATCAAGAATTTATAACACACAAGTGTTTGATCCATAGATCCATAGCCTATATAAGATAAACATGTGACAAAACGCTCAGTTAAACCACATTCTCAGCATAAACCATAACAGCACTCTATAGTGCAGGAAGCACACCCGCTTTCTTAAATAAATTGTCTGTTTTCCTTGTCAGATGAAGCGTTTACCAGAAGTCTACTAAAGGAGGGCACTGCACACTAAGCTAAGCTACTTTTCACTGTAAACGCCTGTTTGGCATTATTCTCAAGAGAAAATGTACTTCCTTATTAGTAATATGTAACCTGGTTTGTTTAGAGCGAGGATGTCACTGTTACAGAGTATAGCCATCTCTTTCCTTCCTTAGCACACAAGAGGATGGTAATCACATAAGTGTTGCAATAAAGTTACAGCTGACAGCATCTGTTCCACTTCAATAATATTAAAATTCACCTGATAGAAGGGTATTTTTGTAATTAGGAATGTGTCTAAGGAAGACCTTAAAAAAAAACATTTTTTTAAAATTAACTTTTATTAGTTGAAAAAAAAATATTAACAGTATATGTCCAGTAGCA
>NW_017306701.1:457348-487978 GCF_000935625.1 Nanorana parkeri
TTTTTTATATTGTCAAAAGTATTGGGACACCCCTCATAATCATTGGATTCAGGTGTTCCAATCACCTCCACAGGTGTATAAAATCAAGCAGCTAGACATGTAGACGCTTCTACAAGCATTTGTGAAAGAAGGGGTCGCTCTCAAGAGCTCAGTGAATTCAAGCGTGGTACCGTGATAGGTTGCCACCTGTGCAATAAGTCCATCCGTGAAATTTTCTTGCTACTTAATATTCCATGGTCAACTGTTAGTGGTATTATCACAAAGTGGAAGCAACTGGGAACAACAGCAACTCAGCCACGAAGTGGTTGGCCACTTAAAATGACAGATCGGGGTCAGCGCATGCTGAAGCACACAGTGCGCAGAAGTCGCCAACTGTCTGCAGAGACAATAGCTACAGACCTCCAAACTTCGTGTGGCCTTCAGATTGGCACAACAACAGTGCATGGAAAGCTTCATGGAATGGGTTTCCATGGCCAAGCAGCTGCATCCAAGCCTTATATCACCAAGTGCAATGCAAAGCGTCGGATGCAGTGGTGTAAAGCACACCGCCACTGGACTCTAGAGTAGTGGAGACATGTTCTCTGGAGTGACTAATTATGCCTCTCTGTCAGGCAATCCAATGGATGGATTGTGCCAAGTGTAAAGTTTGGTGGAGAGGGATTATGGTGTGGGGTTGTTTTTCAGGGAATCGGGCTTGGCCCCTTAGTTCCAGTGAAGGGAACTCTTAACGCATCAGCATACCAAGACATTTTGGACGATTTCATGCTCCCAACTTTGTGGGAACAGTTTGGGGATAGCCCCTTCAGGTTCCACAATGACTGCACACCAGTGAACAAAGCAAAGTCCATAAAGACATAGATGAGCGAGTTTGGGGTGGAAGAACTTAGCTGGCCTGCACATGAATTACAGCAGAGACTGTGAGTCAGGCTTTCTTGTCCAAAATCAGTACCTGACCTCACAAATGCGCTTCTGGAAGAATGGTCAAACATTCCTATAGACACACACCTAAACCTTGTGGACAGGCTTCCCAGAAGAGTTGAAGCTGTTATAGCTGCAGAGGGTGGGCCAACTCAATATTGAACCCTACAGACTAAGACTTGGATGCCAATAAAGCTCATGTGCATGTAAAGGCAGGCGTCCTAATACTTTTGGCAATATAGTGTATATACAGTGTATGTATATAAAAAAGGTGCACAGCCAACATCATGCCACATATGTGTGAATTCCCATACCACGGTCACCAATTGGTAAAAACGTTTACAGAAACAAGTCATATCCCCAAAGTGTGAATTATAGCTAAAAAGCTATCAAGACTCCCGAAAACGTGTAGGTTAGCCATATGTAAAGAAAAAAGGGAATAATTAAACAGAACAAATAGGGTAACGGGTGAAAGGAGATCTTTTAATGTCAAAGTGATTACAAGATCATTGTTTAGAAAGATCTAAACAATGTTGTTGGGATCCACCCCATTACATGATTGACAGCTGGCTCTGCCTCTCTAGAGCCAGCTGTGCCTGCTCACTCCCCTGTCTGTCTCTTCAGTCAGTATTGGAGGGAAGGGGGCAATCCATGCGGGGAGCATTGACAATCACCACTCTGTGCAGGGAGAAGACTGAGAGATGAGCGATCACAAACCGTTCTTGATCACTCAGTTTTCGATCTATAGAGCAAACATGTGACAGCAGTAGTGTTACCCATCGGCTCTAGCGATGGGGATGAGTAGATTTTACTTTCCCCATAGCTCTCCTTTAATTTCCTATTCCAGGGATACAACAGGAGGAGAGAGAGGAAATCTCCACAATGTGAGCAAAATCTCCTACTAGATAGCTGACATGGGAACAGCTGCCCCCCACTGGATGTTTGCCCTTCTATTCCTATTCCAGTGATACCTGTAGATTTTTACATTTCCAAACACCTTCTGTCCCAGTGACAGTGGTCACCCAGACAAATAGAAAGGGTGCACCTCCTCAGTGAAGGCAGAGATAGGTATAAAAACTCAACAAGAGCTGTAACACTTCCACACTTTTAGCTGGCTTTCAATACACTTTAACACACCATTTTTGGCTTGTAAGAACCATGAAAGCTTTGACTTTTGACTATTGCTTTTTAGGTGTGATAGGTGTATAATACATGTGCTGTCAAACACTTAGGTGGCCACATTTCTGGCACCAAAACTCTGGCAATATAAAAATGCTTCAAATTGTATCCAGCAAGTAATATTTCATACCGTCTAGGCAGTATGAGAGGTAAGAGGGCATTTTAGGCCGCTCAAAATATATGCTTTATAAATGACTGCTGATGTCATATTTGGAGTACAGTGGCATCAAGTATACGAGGAGTCAGGCATGACATTTCATGACATACCGTAAGTCATTATAGTTATTTCAGATGAGTCCCTTCAAGAACTTTATACAAGCTTTTTTTATTTTGTTAAAACTGAAGCATCTGTATTATCAGGCAGCAGTACACTTACTATAAAAGAAAAAAAACAACAATGTTTGAACAAAAATCACTTAGCCCTTGCTTGTTCTTTATTACAGTCAATTACCAAAGAATTTAAAGTATTCTTAGGCTTTATAGGATAGGGCTATGGTATAAAAGTGTCCAAACAGACGTTGACTCTGACAACTAATTATGCTCTTAAGACTTACAAGACCTATGTACAGGCTTATACTAACGGTCAACTGAAACAACACTGAACCCCTCCCCCCACCACCACAAATCCAGCAATATGGGTGGCCCAAGCACTAATCCCAAACCCACTTATCCTGACTGCAGACATTTCATTTTTTACAGTAGTTGGATGCAGATTCTGCAGATTTTTCCAAAGTGATTCTGCAAGTAGGAGACGATAGCACGAGGTAGAGATAAAGATAAGGTATGATGAGGATCTTGTGTCATGCAACCACTGGAGAGTGCTGCATGAAACAGATTTCTGACTTTGCTTCATAACCAGACAGGTACATCAATAAAGGTTTGCAACAAGGGATGTTCTTGTTGCAAACTTTTTATGTTGGCTAAATTTTACTTATCACAAATTTCCTTGAATGTGGCAGTATCAAACCCAAGTTATAGGTAAAATTATTTTTAATTTGGCCACGTATGTGCTGGATGAAACCAGACATAGATCAAGCTGCTGTAGAACACTGGATCAGTGATTATGTTTAACTCAATATTACTAAGTTTTGCTTTTTTTTCTGTCTGGACCAAGACAAAAAATAAAATTTGAAAAGTAGGGATATGCTTGACATACTGTTAATCAGTCATTAGCTCACTGGAGGCAGCTCCCATAGGCCAGAGTCTGACTCTTTAGGTGTTGTTAAACCAAGTACAGAAACAAGGCTGATGGCTTTTCATTACCCCAGGAAGAGACTAAATTGATGTAAGGGAAAAAGGGAAGTTGAGGAGCAAGCCATGCTAATGTATGTTTTCTTCCCTTGTCTATCTACTTACTGGCCTTTGTTGCTTACTGGACGTTGGATCTGGTACATAAATAGTTCGTTCATGGTTACGTACGGGATAGTTTTTCAAATCGTTTCCAATTTCAGAATTGCGTTTTTTCGTTTTTGATTCCTTGCATCCCATATTTTCTGTATAAACACAAGAACATAGATGCATAATTAGAAGGTTTTCTTTATAAGCAGGCTATAAATATATTAAAAAGCAATACATGTATTATCTCTAGTTATGCCCAATTTCAAGATTGGAGTGAAATCCATTATTCTAACACCTATAACACCCTGGTTTATAAATTGTAAAATTAAGAATTTATAATAAAGAAACAAAATAACATTTTAGGCATATTGCATGTTAATTCTAAAAATATTAAGCAATAGTAACGGATTATATTCCAGCTGATCATAGTAACAGATCAAATTCCCGCTAAGTGCAGCATAAAAAAGTGAAGGAACCATCTGACTGGTTTGCTAAGCATGCATGTTTTTGCACATGTGTTTCAATGTGGGCTTGACTTTTGCACATGGCATCAACAAGTGTTATTAATTTTGATGCTTGGCATATCCAAAAGCTGATTTGCAAATACTAAATGGCTTGCAATCATCATATGGTAAACAGAGATTTTTTGCAAAAGCACTACAGTTTAGACCTGTAGCATATTTTGTCACAAAGTAGGTTACAAAGTTTGCTCCACCAACCTTTACAAGGTGGTGTTGTGTCTAAGTGACAGTGTCTGTTCACAGTAGCAGTAGCACAGTAGTAAAGAACCAGAATGTTGGTCATCACTTCTTTTTAATTTTTGAGTGGTTTCTCATAAATACAACAAATTACTTTGGTTCATGCATTGTTTAATTCTAGCATGCATTACAAACTTTTGTGACTCATATTCAATAGTAAAACTATACAATCTTTTTACTTAATGCATAATACACAATGGTGCAACATGTCAAGACTGTTGCAGACTCAGTAGATGATGATTTCTTTGTGGAACCAGCAGATCAGAGACCTCTACTACAGTAGCACAGTACAGCTTGATGAAGGGCACACCCCAAGCTTGCTGATTGGACAATTAAGGATCAGCATTAGGGTGCCCATACACTCTTCGATTTTCGTTCAGAAATCGTCCACAAATGGTCTTTTGATTGATAATCGAACACCTGATGGGACACCAACAATTCTTTTTACTGTAATCCAGCTCAAATTTTCTCAAAGGGTAAGGCTGAATCGAATGAAAATTGAAGGATTAGTGGCGTTTTCATACAAAAAAAATCGCAGCAAGTACACAAACGAATATCTTTTCTGTCGATCGCTAAAATTTGGTGAGTTGGTATTGTTAATGAATGATTATCGAAAT
This sequence comes from Nanorana parkeri, assembly GCF_000935625.1. Taxonomy (NCBI): domain Eukaryota; kingdom Metazoa; phylum Chordata; class Amphibia; order Anura; family Dicroglossidae; genus Nanorana; species Nanorana parkeri. The sequence continues at coordinate 462,159 of NW_017306701.1, forward strand.
CGACATTGGTCTGTGCATGATGGGCTATTTGAGCTAGAATCAAATAAGGGTTCTTGGCAGTAATGCAAATTTACAATCGAAAATCTATAGGTGTATGGCCAGCTTTACAGTGAGGCCATCTGCTTTCTCCTCTGCCAGCATGTTCACTGTCAGCACATGTGCACTGGAGCAGTCTGTGCAGGAAATGGCGGTAGGCTAATATCAAGATACATTCAGATGCACTAGTTGTATTTAACCAGTTGACATCCGCGGTGTTAAACCCCCTTCCCATCCAGGCCATTTTTCAGTATTCAGCGCTGCGGTACTTTAACTGACATTTATTCCGTCATGCAGCGCTGTACTGAAATGAATTTTATACCCATAATGATTTCTAATGATTTTATTATTACTGCTTGGCAGATGTTGCCAAGTTATGGTAAATACTACATTTAAGCCACTTAATGCCTTGGTTCTCAACTGGTGGGTCGTGACCCAAAAGTGGGTCGCATCCCGTGTTTACTGGGTCGCCGCATACCTTACACTTTTTTAGGTGAGAGGCTTCCCAGCCTCCCCCTAGCACAGCACTGTCAGTTCTCTTTCCGAGCAGCCATTCAAAATATGCTGCCCGCTGCCGAGTGTCGACTTGAGGTGGGTTGGGCTGGTGCTATGGCCGCGAGGGAGCTCAATCCATTTATACATGCTCTGCTTACAGCTCCCACATGTGCCTTGTAGGGGTGTCTGGACCGGTGTGACATCACATCCTGGTTCTCAGCACCTCTATCGGCACACATGGGAGCTGTACAAGCAATGCACATATGGATGGAGTTCCATCACCGCACAGCAGCTCACACTGGACCCCAGGCTGAGGATCCACTCCAGTTCTCATAAGGTGGGGAGACTGGGTGGATCTTAAAAATAAAAAAAAATCTGTCTGTGGTAGTGTGTGTCTGTCAGTGTTTTTGAGGGTCCGTTCACTAGTACAGTGCAAAAAACCCACTGTACCATGCAATCGCACCTACTGTACGTTCTGGTGCGGGAGGGGCGTTGTACTGTCATTCATTTGAATGGCACACCAAAGTACCTCCCATCCACCGTTTGATCGCCTGCACCGGAAAGCACGGTACGGCAATACTGTACGTTCCATTGCAGTGCGACTTGGGTCGCAACTTAAGGACCGAGGACAAATGTGGGTCCTGAGGTTACACAGGTTGAGAACCGCTGACTTAATGTATGCTTTTATAGCAGATCACCTTTGTATATTTTTCTCTTTTGTTTTTCTTTTTATGGGGAAATGTTAAATAACCAATATTGTGGAAAATTATCTATTCTGATAATTGTATGACATTTTCTCAAATAATATCATTCATTTCTTTATGTCATGTCTTTATTTATATTTTCTTTTCATGCAGAATAAACTGTCATTAGAAAGTAACAATGAATGGAACAAACTATAACATTGTAATTCTGATATTTTGTGAGATATAAAATATGAAATATACATTACACTTAGAACTTCATCTCATAACATTGATATGATATATCAATTATGTATCCAGTAAAGCTTTTTTATACACAAAATATGAGTATAGTTCTAAACATTGCTGGACATCAGCACAATTGGTTACTCCGAAAAATGTGTTAACTATTAGCAGTAGCCATATTAGCCATATTAACAGTAAAGCTATACTCACACCAGATGCTTTGCATATAGTATGCATTAATGTATGTATCTTTCCCAACACATTTACTGAGGATCTTCACCGAACTGGGGTAGAAGCAAATAATGCAGGTCAATGCGGCAGCACTACAGGGCATTATGTATTTCCTAAATAATTCTCAGCATGATCCACAGCAATTGGTTCTAACTTTAATTCTGCAGCAGTCTGGCATATTAATAGGTAATAAGATAAAGGTTCTGTCACTTCTAATTAAAGATTCCAAGTGCTAACTTGAAGGACAACAATAGCAGCAGACTGAACATTTTTAACAGCAACTGTCTGTATGCCCCAAAGTTTAGACAGCCATGAATGCTTAGTTCATAAAGCAGGTACCCATAGACATCGTCATTGTTGCTGGATCTGTCTAAAATCAGCAGTAAAGGGGGATGATCATCCTATTTACTATTCGTTTGACTACAAAGGTCTTGCATCCATCCTCCCAACAAACCAATCAAAGATCAAAATTAGATTTCTGTTGGAAAAAAACTGAATTGAACACTACAGAAATTAACTTGCTCACATAACATGTATGAAAATGTATATTCTTTATCCTTGCAAGCAATTATAAATTATTTTGATAAGTAAGGTCAAGGCAGGAAGTACATGGATATCTTTCCAGTAGATAGACAAACATTAACAAAAACACCCATTTCTAGAGATGTAGAATCCATGACATGTCTTTATTGCCAACTCTGGACTCACTTCCTCTTCCAGTGATACTCTGTGTGTCAGGGTGGGACAGGAAGTAAGGGGAAATATCTCCACTGGCAATAAAAATCTGACTCCAGTGACAGAGATTTTAACCTTATCCTACTCAAAAGATTAAATAAAGAAATGGTTGTAGTTTGGATTTAATGGACATTATAGCATCACCTACAGGGTTATTCACAAAAGGGTGAAGAGTTTGGAGAAAGCAGGAGAAGTGAATCAATCTAGACCAACATAGCTGAACTGGAAAGTGAGCTGCATTGGATAATTTTTCCAGTTCAGCTATTTTGGCCTAGATTGGTCACTTCTCCTGCCTTCTCCAAACTCTTCACTCTTTTGTTAATAACCCTGTTAGTGTAATAATGCCTTTAAAGAAAACTTACCTTTTGACACAAAGGCATTCTCCTAAGCTAAAAAGCTTTTTTTTCCATTGGGTGTAACCATATCCTAAATTAAACTAACATTTAATCAGAACAGTACTACTAGTTAACTACTGCTTTACTATTTCAAGGCAAGCTAAAGTGCTGAGTAATATTCTAAGGTGGTGCTGTCCATTGTGTGACCCTACAAATCAAACCAATTAATTAATAAAATCCAGGTTCTGTATGCAAAAATTACTTACAGCCTGGAGAGTCCTAAAACACATCCAAAACCACGGTACTTGTGACAATGTTTTAAGCAGCCGTTTGATACATATTTCAAGATCTGTACAGGTCTGTGTGGAAACTATGAGTAGTCTCTTCAAACCCCTTATTTTTACAATTTTTTGTTCATGCAAATGTTTCATGATGAAAATATTTTCAATTCCCTTTTTTGCTTTTCTGGGTAGATAAGGTTGACAGCACTGAAACAGGAAGTTTTGCTCTCTACATGAGCAGATTACACATAGGACTGTAACCATTAACACAAACATTTAGCTCTCTAAGGGTTCTCATAGAATGGTGACTGCATTGGAGCTCTTTATATAAAGCCTACTTGTTATGTTGTGATTTGCAGAGTATACACAAACCTTCACGCCAGTCCATGCCCCAGAACATCAGTCCTGCAGATTAAAAACTCACAAAACACACACTGAGGAAAATATAGCTAGCAAGTTATATACAGATTCAAGCACAACATTAACACAAACCAGGCAGCCTCTTATATATCAAAAGATTTCCAACAGTTTTGTGTGCCGGATAGAACTGTATGGCTGGGAGAGGGAAGAAGTGGGAGGAGGACTCTTGTTGACCACTGGCCAGCTTGAGAAGGGCATTTTTTATATATTCCAGCTTGAGAGGGGACCTCTCACCTGGCCACCGAGGGAACCAGACCAGTGGTGAGTGGCCTCTGGGCCACAAATGTACTTTGATTTACCTATCTTCTATAGACTTTGCTGCCACCCAGGCGCAGCTCAGGACCCATTCTTTTTAGAGCAGCTTTGGATAATAGACACTCTTTAAAGAGGGAGCTCCAACCAGAGACACAGAGCCCCAATGCCAGCAACTGTAATTAAGACCCCACTGACCAGTGGACTAGTTAGAGCCTTTTTCATTATAGTTAGGCCACATATATTGTACCCTTACAGTATATTGGTAACTGTATTTGGTCTTGAATGTATTGCTAAGCTTGTATTACCTTTGTTATACTGTTTAACTAGACATTTTCCCACAGGGCTTTTGGTTTCTTGTTAAAGCCCACTTTGTATTACTGGTGAGTTGGTGGGATTGGTTACTGTACATCAACAGAAGGTCCCACCTAGCCAGTGGGTCCTGAGGGGGTAGCGCTACACACATTTTCTGTAGATATCACATTTTTTGTCATGGCCCCTAGGCTTATTAAAAGGTAATTCCACCAAAGCTGATATTTCAGTTTTCTGTAGATACTAGAGAGTTAAATCATGGTTTTCTATGTCTCAAGGGACTCCAGAGGTGAGTTTTCTTTGACTGGGTTCTTGAGCCCATTCAGGGAAAAGTGACAGGGTCGGTGTAAAGCATATCCCCCTGACCACCTGAAATTGACCTATCCTGTGATCCTCTGTAGATTTTTCTTTGGTAACATCACCGTTTCCTCTCTGACACCAGCCACCACTGGGTATTTTGGTGATAGCTGAGGAGGATGTTGTGACAGGGGAACACTAAAGCGCAAAGTATAGGATAGTTTAGGGAGGGGGGACTTTACACAGACCCTGACACATTGACTTTATTGAGCAAGGGGACAGGGTCTCTTCAAAGGGAACATATAGTTAATTTTTAGTGGGAAGCTAATGATTATTTCTGCAGAGTTTACCATGTTTGATGATGTAATGTTTGATACTGTATTGAATATTAAATATGTAGCTTGGCCATTAGAGGGATCTCGATGTAACTCAGTACAACTACGCTGTCTCAGTACAACTACGCTGTCTCTGTACAACTACGCTGTCTCTTTCCCTAATAACGTTTGAAGGAAAATATATTATGCACAAGGAGCATTGTTTTCAATCAGTCAAGCTGATTTACACACTTGCATTTTGAGAAGGAGCAGTAAATTTTGACTTTTGTGTATTAATGCAAAGCCAGAGGCAGGTGCTGCATAGGTATTCAGCAAATGTGGCTGCCCCAGGCCCATATGTAATTTCAAACCATACACAGAAACAAGGTTTAAAAGCTTGACACCTACTAATGCAGTTATTTATACTAAGGTGATATCTTTTATATCAGTCTTTAAAAAAAATAAAATAAAATTATGCATTCCTTTAGAGACACTATGAAAATGGAGCACAACAGACAACTGATGCACCCTAAAGGGATGATCAATATACTTCTGACGAGCCTATAACAAAAATGTTCCTTTCTGTACTCAAATGTAGATATTCACATCAAGATAAAATGTGCATATCGGTGTTTTTTTAAACAGAAATATGCATAAGTCTTTTATTTTTCTAGTTAGACCAGATTTTTTAAAACAGAAAAATACCTAAACTACATCCATTACTATGAGGAAGCCTAGGCTAGCAGGACAGATAGAGCATATCCTGAGGGCACCACCATTTAGCCCTACCTTCTTCCAACACTATTGGGGCTGTTTAATGAGTTTCATAAGCACTGAACTTTTTTTATGAGATACAACTGAAGGTCTGTATATAAATATATTGCACATAGTTGATTTCAAGCCTGAACACTAAAAATAGTAAAGAGGAGTATAAAAGAGATAGGAGGAAAAAACAGTTTTTCTAAATACCATCCATATATTTTTCTAACTTTAAAGTCATCAATATGGCATACTTTCATTGACCTCAATGAACTGTCTCCAACATACAATGGCATATACCCTAAAAACAACTTATAACCAAACATGTTAAGTTGGCAGTGTATTTTTCTGTATGGTTCCTTCTATGTTGGAAACTTTTAGCATGATTATGTGCATAGAAAATCTGTTGACACAAAGCATGAATGTTGTGAAAGTGAGTAATTTGGTTGGCCCTGACGGATTTTCCCAACATGCACCATACGCCTGTTTCTAAATGATCATTTCATGGTCTATATTTCTCACTACAAAGAGATTTTGAAGAGAAAAATGTTTGATAAATACTTAAATATCAAATAGACTAGGGTCTGCTTTAATACGATACAAAGTGGAACTATATAACATATAGAAAGCAGTTAGAAAAGTCAGCTTTTTCTTAATTTGAGAAGGAAAATGTATTTCCTTACTGCTTGTACTATAATGTTGAATGGGAATTTCCCCCAAAAAAGAGGAACCCCTTCTTGGGGACTTATGCTAGTCAGCAGTGCTTTCTATCTTTGACTCCTATTGTCAGCTGTTTCGGGGCTCCCTGGAAACCTTGAACTCTGCTATTTTTATACTATAGTTCTGACTTAAAATGTCTATTGATTTCAACAGGTTTCTGAAAGCCACATCGCACAGCACAGGAAAAAGCCACATAGGTACAAATAATCTAGTGGAATCTGTGTTGCTTGTAAGTGGCTCCATATCAGATTAGTGGCAAAGATATTGGGGGTGGGAACATCCTGTTTGGTAACAGTCACATGAGCCCAAGAGCTACAATAAAACCTATTTCCTACTTTTTCTGTTTAATATAAAAACTCCCTTTGAGTAAAACTGTATTTTGCCCACACCGGTATATTATCCATCAGATTGGTTTTCACTCAAGACTTCTGTGTGAAGCTGGCCACACATCACAATCTGATTTACAGTCTACTTAAAATGGACTATCATCTATGTAGTACAAATGCCTACCTGACTGGATATGAAACAAATGTATTACATAGTTACATACCGTCTTTCCCCGAAAATAAGACACTGTCTTATATTGTTTTTGCCCCCAAAAAACACACTAGGTCTTATTTTCAGGGGATGTCTTTTTTTTTTTATGTGCAACAAAATGTACAACAATCTAAAGTTATTCATGTACAACAATCCAAAGTTATCTGGTATCACTCCGCCTGTCACAGTAACCGGAGCTATAGAGGGAGTATCGGCTAATGATTTTGATGACAATGACAATGATGATTCTTTAAAGTTGAACTCCAAGCAGACATAAAAAAAACAAATGTATGCAGCTTTGTATTCATTAACCACTTGCTGACCGGGGTGTTTACACCCCCTTCCTGTCTAGGCCATTTTTCAGTATTCAGCGCTGCGGTACTTTGGCTAACGCTTAGTCCGTCATGCAACGCTGTACTGAAATGAATTTTATACAATTTTTTAGCGACAGATAGAGCTTTCTTTTGGTGGTATTTAATCACCACTGGGTTTTTTATTTTTTACTATATAATAAAAAAAGTACTGAATATTTTTAAAAAAATGGTTTTCCCTTTACTATTTTAGGAAACATTTATTTTTACCCATTTTTTTGCTAAAATATAAAAGTCGGGGTCACGTCGGGTAAATATACACCAAACATGTCAAGCTTTAAAATTGCGCGCGCCCGCGAAATTGCAAAAAACACTATAGCCAAAATTGGTCAGAGGCGACGCTTTAAAAGATTTTACCGCTCATCAGTTTAGTGTTATCAGTGATTGATGGCCCTTTAATGATTGCTCTCATTGCGATATGTAATACGTGCAGCATAATTGGAGCAATCATAGTTTTTGCGTGTAGGCGCATCTAACGCATTTTTGCGCATCTATGTGGGGGTGGGGGACTTTAAAAACATTGTGTGGGGGTTTTTTGTTTTGTGTGTGTACATTTTTATTTATTATGTGAGCAATTTTTTTTTCTACTTTTTTTACACTCAACTTTATTGTTATCACATAGGGTGCTAAGAAGTACCCTATGTGATAACAAATTACAATGACAAGTCCCCTTTATGGAGACATCAGGGGTCTCTAAGACCCCTAATGTCACCTAGGGACCCCCACAGAAGCTGATGAAGCACAGATCTGCTTCATCAGCTTCTCTCCGGTGACAGAGGAATGCGGAAGTGATGTAATATACATCACTTCCTGCATTCAGAGACCGGGAGGAGAGTAGAGGGAGATCGGGTCCTGATCTCCCTCCGTTCTTAGTGCACAGAGAGACATCGCCCGGACCGGATGGACACCCAGGATCGCGGGGATGGTGGCGGCGGGGACAGCAAAGGTGACCAGAGGTAAGGGGGGCACACCCTCACTTGTATTGCTTGTAAAGACGCCGGACCGCTTGTATGTAAACGGCCATCGCTGGCCATTTAAAATCGAGGCGGTTTCCCACTCGTGCGCGCCAGGGGGCGCGGGCACGAAGGACGTCTAAAGACCAGGAGACTCCCGTCCGGCCGTCTTTCAAGGAGGACGGGATATCATGAATGGATCACTACCTTCGTGTTTTTTTTCTGCATTTTCCATTTTATACATAAAAAAAGATTTACAACACTTCTATGCACATTGATGCATGGTAATACATGTAGATGCATTTTAACGCACGTTGAAATTGCAATGTAAAGAGCACTGCAACTCATGTTAAAACTTACAGCAACGCACATAGACTGGCTTTGATGCATTGCCATCGATGTCAATCTGTAAGTGTCATTTAACTGCAGCAAACAAACAATCAGGTCTACTCCCCTGGCAGACAAGGCTGTGTTGTGTGGCAGAGTTGTGTATATCTCAGGAATGGATAGGCAGAAATACAAATTCCTGGCTGGTAAAAGAGCACCCATGTGTGCACCAATGTATTTCTATTCCATTTATCTGTTAGCCTGCTTTAAAGGAGAACTATAGGGGTCAGTGCTTTTCCCCATAGTTCTCCTAAGGGTAATGGGATGACACAAACTAGCTTCCTCCCGTCACCCAAAGCTCAGTATAGCCCGGTATACTGAGACGCGGCAGCCAGAACGGATCGCGACAACTCTGTCTGGATCCACCCAGCTGCATGAGTGACAGCTGGCTCTGCCTATCTAGAGGCAGAGCCAGCTGTACCCACCCCTCCCCCGTCCGTTCCGCCAGTCAGCGCTGGAGGATCGGACAGGGGAGGGGGGGGGAATCCCTGCAGGGAGCCGTGAGTGACAGTCACGGCACTCTGCACGGATAAATCGAGAAGTAAGCGAGCGCCGGTGTGTGTTCGCGAACGCCGGTATTTGTTCGTGAAAATCACTCGCCTCATAATTCTCCTTTAAGTGCACTCATACAATATATGCTTGTTAACACTTTTAGAGGAGACTGTACAATCAGATTGTAACATCTTAATGGTCAATGTACTGGTTTGCATTAAACACAGCTTGTGTGCTTGCTGTGAGCTATGATTGGGGATCATTTTACTATTAAAGGAGAACTATGAGGTGAGTGCTTTTCACTCACCTCATAGTTCTAGCCGACCTGTGACAATGAGACTGTCACAGTTCGCTCACCTCTCGATCCTGTCACGGCAGAGGGGCTGGATTTCCCTCTCCCCGCTCCAATCCGCCAGCACTGACTGGAGGAACGGACGGGGGAGGGGGCGGATACAGCTGGCTCTGCCTCTAGATAGGCAGAGCCAGCTGTCAGTCACGCAGCTGGGCGGATCCAGACATAATTGTCAGGATCCGCTTCAGCTGCGGCGTCTCAGTATACCGCGAGCTACTGCTCGCGGTATACTGAGCCTAGGGTGACGGGAGGAAGCTAGTTTGTGTCCTCCCGTTACCCTAAGGAGAACTACTGTATGGGGAAAAGCCTAAACCCTATAGTTCTCCTTTAATCCTGGACTTTCCAGTGTGCGTTTCTGCCTTTCCTTTCTTTTTTTCTTTCTTTCTTTGCTTTCTTTCTTTCTTTCTTTGCTTTCTTTCTTTCTTTCTTTCTTTCTTTCTTTATTTAGTAACGCAAGTTTAAAATTACCCACCCATTGATGTGCAAACACAAAGAGATATTAACGGTTGCTGCACATTGTATCGACGTTTACACAGTAGACGGGACTTTCCTGATAATATTTGTCATTTGAAACTTCTGAAACTGGTGAAACCTGTTCTAAGGCAGCTCAGGCAAGGGAAAGCGAATGAATTAATTGTCACATGAGATGCAGTCAAAGCTGACAATGAGATCTGATGCCATGTCTGAAAATGATAAATCCAATCAGGAGAGATAAATAAAGCTAAGCAAAATGATGCAAAGTTTCTGCACGGTGTACATGTTCAATGACCAACAGCTGGCAAAGTAAGACCTAACCCACTGCAGAGGGTTCCCTGTATCAGAAAGAGATACGCCAGAATTAACAGGACAATGTTACTATATTTTTTTATGTCAACGATAAAGACTTTGCAACCGTATACAACATTAGCAGGAACCCACATATGAACAGACACAAGGTATTACAATTATACAGGTTATGCTGACTGTGTTGCAACAGTGAAAGCGAAACTCTAGGCCATGTCTGGCTGTGGGCACAGCTGCAGTCTCCCCTCTCTGTTGCCAGGGCCGAAAAGTGGCAGCAGGCGCCCTGTGCTGGAACACTGAGTGTTTCAGTTTGGCACCACATTGTAGATAAAAAAAACCCTTGATGCAGAGCAACAAATTACCTTCCATCAGTACAGGTGCCCACTCGTGACATATGACTGGGGAAAGGAAGACGTTTCTGTTCCTGACAGGTACTGGTACTGATAGCAGGTCTGAAGTAATTGGGGGAAGGAAGGTGGAATATCTGCTGCATTCAGCCTCCACTCTGTCCCCCAGTCCCCTGAGACCCATCAACCAGCTGCAAATGCCCCTAACCCCTCACAATGCCTGGCAGCTCCCATAGTGCTTCCCCTAGCCTTCCACGGGTTCCCCCAACCTCTCACAGTGCCCCACAGGCTGCTGCAGGACTTCCAGTCCCCTATAGTACCCCCAAATGCAAACAGTGTCCCACAGTGACCCCTAACCTCTGACAGTGCCCCCAGCCTCTACAGTATCTACCAGTCACCCACAGTTCACCCCGTAAAACCCTCAGACCCCTCCAGAAACCACATTCCCCATAGCTGCCCCTCATCCTTCACAAGGCTGTCAAGTCTGCTGCAAAGTTCCCTAACCCTTTTCAGAACTCCCAACCCCCAGTGACACCTGTCTTTTTATGTAAGTCATTGAGCTGAAAGAATTTAGCAAATCAGCATTTCTTACTTCACTCTGTTATATAGCAGTACACAACACGACTGAGATCTGGGCTAATAAAGGTGCAAACAAAATGAAAACCATTAACCAGGGTGCCCTGGCACATTGGGGTGCCTTCCGGCTTCTTCAGGAGCGCCTCGAATTTTGTGATGGTAGGACTCTGATATGAAGGGGGCCTTCTGATGTGAAAGGAGGGCACTGACATAACAGGGGGACTCTCAAGTAAAAAGGAGCTTCTAATATTAAAGGGGGTCTTCTAATGTTAAGAGAGCTCCTTTTGTGAAGGGAGGGGGCTTCTAATGTGAAGGGGATGGTCCTCTGAAGTAAAGGGGATTATGATGTGAAAGGGGGGATTCTGATGTGAAAAGGGGGATTCTAATGTGAAGGGGGGCTCCTGATTTGAAGGGGGACTTCAATGTAAAGGGAGGAACCACACTTTTTGTTTGTTTTTGTGTTGGGTCCCCCCTTATAATCCATTACATTGTACTCTGTGGTGCCTCAAGATTGTGCATACTTTTTAAGGGTGCCGTGACTGAAAAAAGGTCGAGAAATGTTGCACTAAATATAGTGCACCTATTCAAAATGGACTGGTGTAACAGTTATTGCCTTGTCCATGAAGACCAGTGAATACACTTTGATTATCTTTAGTGATCAGAGTTCATTAAAGATTTAAAGTGCTGCACCAAGACAAAGAAGTCTAACATACAGTATGTCTCCACTGTTTTACAGGACAATCCCATAAACCCTATAACTTGCTTGAAATGAGACTAAGAAGCCACATAATCTGTAAGTACCATAAGAATCCCTGTGTGTAGTAAGGTATTGGTCGAGCTGCAACCAGGGTGGTATGTGATGCTATGCAAGCTGCAAAAAAGGCTTGGCTTAGCTGAATATGGTAAGGAGGATGGGATCTGCCAAATGGCAGAGCAGAAATGCGTACGGAGGGAGCCACACATGCCCTGGAGTCTACAGGATACTTCCCGCCAGTGTGTCAGACAAGTCCAGTGTTCGAACATTTGCAGAAGCAGGGGTCCTCGTGAATCAATGCCACCCACCCCAACATTTTTTTACTTCGAATGCCTTCTCAGAGGACTTGGCTACCTAAATGTACTTGTATCTATTACTTAATTTTGACTTCACCTACTGCATGTTTGCTCTGGGTCGGTGACTCTGAAAATGTTAAAGCTAGCAACACCAGAGATAACTAGCATTTTACAAACAGAACAGTGTTGGCACACTCTGCATTTGTCTCATGACCAATTTGTGTTAAATGTATTTACAATGAAACAATTCCAATGTTTTAAAGGGTACAATGGAACTTCACCAGACACCTGCATCCTCAAAAAAAGGCTTTTCAATTGCAATTGTGCAAAGTAATAAACTACTGGAGTCTTGACCTCTTTAATTTGGATGGTCTTTTGCATCTGTTTTATAGTTCCTTTATTATACACTGGGTGTAGTTGTTTTTGTGACTGTAATCTTGCTAATATTTACTGATGTTATCCAAATTTTCTGTTTGGATTTCCTGATATTCCCCCTCCCATTGGAAGCTATAGTAGTATGAGCCAGATTCAGGTACTCACGCTAGCTAAATTAAAAAAATACATAATGAAAATAAATCTTATTTTAGTGTTTCCCTGGAAGTTTGCTGTATATTTATCCTAAAGCTGAACTCCACATAGAGATAAAAGGCAAAAATTTATGTAGCTCTGTAATCATATTAACATCATTAAATTTATATTTTTCAAGGCAAGTGCTGTAAGTACCTGAATTGTTTTGGCATCAGCCTTCTGCAATCTACTATGCAGTTCAGCAGAGCTCAGAGGGGAGGGAGAAGCAGCACAATGAGCCAACTAGATATATTACAGTGCAATGAGCATGATGATAGGAAGAAAAAACAGAGTGTGAGAGAGATGAACTTGTCAGTGTGCTGCTTCTCCATTTACTGCAGCTTTAGAACGGGAAGTAGGAGATATGGTCTGTCAGGCAGGTACTTCTTCTATTGCAGGGGACTGCCAGTTTGATTTCTTTAAAGATGACAGGGTCTGCTTAATAATAGAGTTTTCAGCATTGTATGATAGATTCCATTTAACTCTTTGTTTTTCTTAAGGGCTCATTTGCATGGACACAGAGGCCCTTACAGCATGCAGAAGGCCCTTGTTTATAGGCCTGGGAAGCCCACAACCAGCAGCTTGTTAAAGATCAATGATGGGTTGACATACCCAGCAGCTGAATGTATTTTCCTGCACATCGGAGCATATACATGTTTACAGGGATGAGACGCAGACAGACTGCGCCCAGGTCAGTGCATCACTTCCAGCATGTATATGTTCAGATGTGTGGGAAGATCGGTACAGCTGCTGCATGTGTCAGCCTGCCAAGGATATTTTACAGGCTATGGCTGCATGGAACCCCTGTGACTCCTGGCCGTATAAACAATGTCCTCTGAGCCCATGTGAATGAGCCCTCAAAGGGTGGCATTTATAATAACAGATTTATATCTTGCAAGGGTGTATTTATATCACACATGATGCTGTTATAGAAACAGTTACAACCTTTGTGTCAAGAAGCAACAAGCCTATATAATCTCTTAGTAAAACAATGTTTGCATTTTGTGAAAGTAAGGAAATACAAACAAGCTGCCGGGGAAGATATCTTCTGGCAAAGCCACTTGCAAGCACAATAGTTAAATATTCAGAGACCAAATATATCCTTTATCAGTCACACAGCACTTTATGTTAAATGTCATTGCTTGCACTGCCTAGGAGCCGTCAAGCTCAGTGACGCAGAGACTGGGGAGACATATTCAAAAACACATTACAGCACTGATACCTAACGCTACCGATCAGAATCCATCTTGTGAGGGTCTAATTTTGACAAATTGAATTCTAAATTGGTTATTATGAGTAAATGCACTTTGCGTTGATTGAAAAAGGTCAGGGCCACATAAAGACATTCACACTGCCCAGGAATATGTTCTTCCCCAGGTTCAGCACAATGTCAAATGTGGTGAACAACCAACAGCTGACCACTAGTATTTAGCGTATTCCGGAGACATGAATTTGAATGCTAACACCCAGCTCTGCACCCAACAGTACAAAGCCACTCCTTACTTCCATTCCTACTGTAAAAGCCATGTCAGACTAGTGACTCTATTGCTGGCAATAACCTGCCATCATCTGGATCATTACACAAAGCAAAGACAATACTCACCTATTTTTGTGTGTCACTCCCTTATTACATAATAGAAGTCACCAGCACTCGATGATGTGTGCAAGAAGTAAAACACTTTTTATTAAATCGTCACATGCGTCCAACAGCCAACGTTTCGGCGCCATGCAGGGTCCCTTCTTCTGGGCGACATAGTGACCGCATGTCGCCCAGAAGGGACCCTGCGTGGCCCCGAAACGTTGGCTGTTTGACGCATGTGACGATTTAATAAAAAGTGCTTTACTTCTTGCACACATCTTCGAGTGCTGGTGACTTCTATTATGGACTGTATTTGACACGGCACCATCTGTGTTGTCACTTCAAGCACCAACCTTTCATCCAAGGTCTGTACGCTGTATGGAGTGCAGGTGATTTCGTATTATCGATCATTCCCTCATTAGTCACATAAATCGCTGACAGAAATGCTGCAGAATTCCACTTGCCCGGGATGGCTCCCTTATCTGGCCAGCAAGTGGGTGATGCGTGGAAACAGGAGTGTTTCCCCTGCACAGCATAGCAATCCTAGAGTTGGCGAGTTGTTGACAGAATCTGCCTAATGGACATAGGGGCAACCCAGGAGCGATATTTTCTCCAATGTCCCATGCGAAAGGACTATGATATGCAGGAGGGAGAGTGCCACTCAGAAGTTGAAGTCATATATAGTTTATTAGTAGTGTACATAAAATAGCCATTGCATTTTGGGGGTTCAAACCCCCCACTTTTCTGGACATGGTAAAAGGAGGCATATGAAATTCCTGGAAGCAATTGGAGAATGTTGTCCCAGATGCCCCTATAGAGTAGGTTTTCACTTTCCCCTGAGGTTTTCTGAGTTACTGACCATAAGGCTGAATTCAAACAAAATGTGTTGGTGTGAATCAGTGGCCAATATAGCCCCAACGCAAGAAAAGGCAGTTTGCCATGTTTCAGATGGGCACAGTTGCATGCCATACTTTTTTCAGGGCAGCGGGCCGCGACATGGTACAACCGCATCACACCGCGCTGTGCCCAAAGAACTTAATGAAATGTTGTGGCATTTAAATAAAGTTCTAACAAAAAAGTATTGATTGAGAGTGTGATGCATCAGGATGAGCACATGGGCACTGTGACTGCTAACACACACCAACAGCTGTGTGTTGTAGCAGCCTAAACAAGTGAGCAGATAAGTAGTTCTGAAATTACTCATGTCGTACTTGTTCTGGGTCAGTGATCAAGAACATGCATAAACCAGTGGATCAGCAGGATAATTTGGTAATTTGGCAACTATCAATTTCAGAAGGTCACCAATGACAGGTGACATGCCTCATGTCAGGTTTCCTTTAAACACCAAATAAGCTTATTTAACAAGGTAAACACAGCAACATCGGTAACTGCACGTAGTAATTGCTCTTTACAGTAAATTATTACATATTGTGTTTTTTTTTTAAATCTAGTAGGCGCATATAAGTTGATATACTTAAAGAGCCCCATGGAAAGTGCTCAATGTGATAAATGCTATATAAGGGGTGCCGTGTGGTACCGAAGATGCCCCATTTTTACTTTTGTGTTATTATGCATGCATTTAGTTCAACTCTCCCTTGTTTGGGGGAATCGGTGTTATATTTTGCATAGATATATCTTAAAACACAAATTACTGACTATACAACTATTAGCAATTAGAAGTTTTTATATGAAATGTATACAATGCAAGCATAACTTCCTTTTATTCAATTATTTTATATTTTTTCCTACACATGACATTATTTTAAAGAAAACGAAACACTTCCAGTTAGTCTGAAAAGGAGATTTTTTTTATCTGAGTTGCATCACTTTAGACTTTACCCTTCCGTGTGTACCAGCAATGCAGTTAGAACGTCTGCTTTAAATTACAGTCAGTGTCCTTGCTGGGAAGATTCATCCCCTTTGTTTGCCTTATTGGTTACTGGAACAACAAGTGATGGGAGAACCAAGACCTTACAGAGAAGGAGGTGAGGGGAAATCCTCTATTGTGGACACCTGTGAACACTGTCTAAGAAAGTATTACCCTCAGTTTAGAGAGATTTCCACTTACTCCCGTTTGTGTCCCCAGGAAGACTTTCAGGGAAAATCTACCCTATGGGTTGCAGGCACAAAACAATACCACTCACTACTCTATCCAAAACCCTCTAAAAATCCTAATAAAACGTTTTTAGCTATAGATACACTCTAAACTAGGTGGAAGGTGAGACTAAGCTAACAATGTAGCTGGCAATAGAAGTACTGCTAAGTCCATAAAAGAAAGTGAACCTCCATGGCAGAGCACAGGCATTGGTAAATATGATGTAGACCTCCTGCCAGGACCTTTAAAGCAGTGACCTTTTATATTTTATAGTACTGTACTTAAAGTAATATATACATATATTTATATATATATATAGCAGCTGGGCTGGGGAAGGAATGAAGGGGAGAGTCACTCTGACCATGTTGGGGGGCCACTGATATCACATCCAAGATGGTGGCATCCAGCACCAGTCTCAGGGCTTTTGAATGTCTAGAAAAAGAAGGCCTTTACAGATAAAAATAAAATACTTAAAATGCACATAATAACTTATTGGAAGATTTGTGATGAAATGTATGGAAAGGTCTCTTTTAGTCTTTCAATGATGTGCCCTAGAATACTTTTATTGTGTCACCTTTTGGATACCATACTTTATTATATCTAATATATCAATGTGCACAATATATCTGAAGAAGTGTATTTCTTTATCCTTCTTTATACCAAGAGGCAGTCTGCTGTCCACCCTAACATTTAGTGCATTTGGCCTTTAACCAATCTGGGTTTGGTTACATCCCACACTATTAAAGCTTTACATTGAAGTGTAACCTCCTTCGAACTGACTTGGTAAAGAATGGTGACAAAGAGTGATGATAACTCCTTACCATGGAGGTATTGGATAACAGCTAGGTTTTGTTAATGATTACTCTGAGATTGTAATAAAACTGTAGTAAATGGAAACTGTCTAAGAGACATGTGATGAACTTCTTGATGCAAGACTTTATACATACTGTAGTTGTCGAGTAACTAGAGTGAAAGATTTGACATAGCCACCATCATAGATATACAGATGAGGAACTGGACACTAAAGTACACATTATCTCAGATAGAAAATCAATAATGAAAACTAACATGCCTTGCAACAAAAGTTGATTGAGGTTGATTTACTAGCTCACATAGCAGAGTGAACATTCACCAAGCTAAGTGAAGTCTCTACTGATTAATGAGTGAACCTTAATTTCCTATGTTATTGATAAAAAAAAAAAGAATAAATGAATCCACTCTAGTTTGGGCTAAGGATACCTCCGGCTAAGCAGGACTACCTAGGCAATGCTTGCGTAGCAAATGGTTGTGGGTTCATACACACAGTCACTGGCAGAAAGGTACGTAGCACAGTGCGCCTCCAGACCATATACTAACTTGGGTTTGAAAGTATTCCTGGCAGATAAAGCCTACCAATTCAGTAGCACCATTCAGTAAGTGCCATTCACTGTGACCTGGCAGCATTCTGCAGACACACCTCACATCACAAAGCAAAAGAGATATATGGCCGCACCGCTGCATAGTTTTACTACTTGTGTGCTCCAGAAATGCACAGGCATGCACATTTTAATGGTTTTATTAGGTTATTAAATAAAAAATTTTCAACACTATTATGCAATAATCCAAACGTCATTCATAAAGATAGCTGATTTTGGCTCAGACTGCAAAATTGTGGGCCAGTGAGAACATTATTTTAGCTTGTAACGTGGCCCTTTAGTTGACTTCTGCTTCTGCAAACAGTGGAAAAAGAATGTGCTGAAAATAAACATTAGCACAATATACTGTGTGCAGTAGCAGTGAACCCACATCATTGATAGATAATTTAGATACAATTAATAGAGAAAAAAGCACAGCCCCAATTATTTCCATCATAACCTAGTTAAGCTACCTTTGGCCAGCACTTCTAGCTGGGATGGCTACATTCTGGAGAACTTAGATTTATGTACTTGCAAGAAAACTGTAGTTTATTAGTACCGGTAATTTATTTGAAAGGCACTTCAAAACATGCACACACAATTCAGCCAACACTATACAAGCAGCGCACAGGTATATGAATGCTGTATTGATGTTTTATGTCATTGGACTGCACTTACAACAAAGGAAAATGGAGGATCAGGAAAACTTTCTAACCCAGCTGACATTAAAGCTGAAATCCAGGTAAACATCGAAATACAAAAATAAAATATGGAAAATACATTTGTATCCATCCAGTTCTGAGATTTACAGTATACATCCTCACACAACACAAAGCACCGCCAGGAGAATGACACCACTTTCTTTGTTGCAGCTTAGACCAGGGGTCTGAAAGTACCGGCCCACGAACCAGTACCATGTGGCCTGCAGTCAGCTGACAAATCAGGACACACAGACCACGTACCTGACTTGGGGGAACAGCTACACGGTCTGCATCTCTGTCACATGCAGACTGCATAGTTGCTCCTGGCGGTGCCACCGCTCAGTGTATAACTGTGACTCTGACAGCCTTCATTGAGTGCCAGCTGATAGGAAGAGGATTAGAAAGGTCTGCACCAGCCAAAGGTGCAGGCCGTACTAATCCACCACTAAACCACCAGGGAATTCTGCTAAAAGGGATAACAAATATGTTGTTACCACCTCACTGCACTTTATCATAGTCTTAAGCTTGGGCACATCCATATGGTGGAGCATATTGTGGGCAAAATCTGTGGGCAGTGCTGAGGGCGGTGAAAGGGACTTTGATAAGTTTGCCCACTGAACCACCAGGGAATGTGCCTCCTCTCTGAAATGTAAGCAGGTGAGGGGGATCTTTCTTTTATTTTAAGAAGCTGTGAGTGTGTGTATTATTGTGTATTAGTGTGTGTGTGTATTATTGTGTATTAGTGTGTGTGTGTTATTGTGTATAAATGTGTGTGTATTTCTGTGTGTGTATGTGGGGAGGTGTATTCTTTGTGTGTGCATTTCTGTGTGCGCGTGTGCGTATTTCTGTGTGTGAGTACATTTCTCAGTGTGTGTGTATTTTTGTGTGAGCATATTTCTGTCTGTGTGTGTATTTCTGTGTGTGAGCATATTTCTGTCTGTGTGTGTATTTCTGTGTGTGAGCATATTTCTGTCTGCATGTGTATTTCTGTGTGTAAGTGAATGTGTGAATCTGTTGGTCCTCTATGATTAAAATTAAAACCTGTGGGAAAAAACACACACATATACTGACGCTACACACATATACACATGTATACATACTGATAAGACACACACAGAAACATTAACACACATACCGGCATCAGTCACAGAAATCCTGACAATACACACATACACAAACCATTACAAAAAAATACACTGCCATTATTAACACTGGTAGTGTATATAGTTCAATTTTATTTTGAAGTATGATATTTTATGAAATTTAGCAAGAGGCCCCCCATGGGTAAAATTAATTTGTCTAGTGGCCCCCCAAGTGAATTGCGTTTGAGACCCCTGGCTTAGACTGTAGAAACACAGCAGTGTACTCTCTCGACCCCCAGCCTGCTAACTGAACAGTGAGAGAACAGCAGCAGACTGATGAGGTTATCCCTTCTGCTTACTCTTTTCTTTTCTCCTGTCAGCTTGCCTATTGCCAACACATTTACATGCAACTTACCTCATTGGCTCCCCATGATCCCCTTCCAAGTCTCGGGGCTGCTGTTCAGATGACTACAAGAAGTTGATCAAATTCCACTACTTACACTAGTTACAGTTCCGAAATAAGGATTTGTTAATGAATACAGAGCTGCACAATTCCGTATCTTTATATCTGGCCAGAGTTCAGTTTTAATAGTATCTGATACCTTTTAGTTGTGACAGAGCATACCCTGTATTTCCTCTTTTTCAAATAGTGTAAATCATTGGCCATCTTTTCATATGTTTTTTCAGCACTTCGGAATTAGATTGTTACTGATTAAAGGAGAACTATGGGGTTAGGGCTTTTCCCCATAGTTCTCCTTACGGTAACGGGAGGACACAAACTAGCATCCTCCCGTCACCCTAGGCTCAGTATACCTCAGCTCGCGGTATACTGAGACGCCACAGCGGATCCCGACATCGATGTCGAGATCCGCCCAGCTGCGTGAGTGACAGCTAGCTCTGCCTATCTAGAGGCAGAGCCAGCTGTACCCGCCCCCTCCCCCGTCCGTTCCGCCAGACAGCGCTGGCAGAACAGAGCGGGGAGGGGGGAATCCAGCCCCCTCCCCTGTCATGGCAGAGAGCCATGACAGGATTGAGAGGTGAGCGAACGCCGGTATGTGTTCGCTCACCTCCCGATCTACTGAGCCGACCTGTGACAGTCTCATTATCACAGGTCGGCTAGAACTATGAGGTGAGTGAGAAGCACTCACCTCATAGTTCTCCTTTAAATCCTATACTCAACACTTCAGCTAGAACAATTTCCTGTATCAGACAAGCCTATGCTTATCTGAACAAAGGTAGCTCAAAGAAAATCTTGTGTTAAACAGTAATGATTGCATGTCATTGGCCATTATAGCACTAGTTTAACAAGTAACTGCCATATAATGCCAATGGGTGTCTGTAGTAACATTAAAGCAGCCTTTTTAAACAAGGGTGCATCTGAGTTTATCGGGGTACCGTCAAAAATGAATACAAATTGCAAAAAAAGGCAACAAACCGGCTGGTGGATCAAGCGTAAAGTTTTATTTTTCCCAAAAGAGTCACTGGCTGTTATTTTGCAGCATAACAACCAAGGAAGCTATGTGGGCCTGCTGTCAGCATCCTATCAATAATAATCCTGTATAATAATATTTTTAAAATGACCTCACCGGGTGCTTGGATACAGTTGAACAGCTAGCCCAGTATTATTGGTTGCCTCTCCCCTGCCCGTCTCAGTCAAAGCTGGGGTAAAAATGTTGTGTATCTAAGCTGTGTGAGGTTAAAAAACGCCGATATAGTTTCTCAGTCTGCTCTCCCTACCCTAATGAGCACGTTACTTTTTCTTTTCCCCCGACGCCACACTTTTTTCCTCCCCTGGCCTTCAATGCCTGGGCATTTTTTCTCCCAATGACTGCTGATGCCGGCCATTTTTTCCTCCCACTGACCATGGTCCCCAGCCATCTTTTCCTCTTGATGACCAGCAATATAAGGGGCACTATGACACATACTGTTCACCACTGCACTTGATACATTGCGTTTTGCACATAAAAAGAGCTTACAATCACATTTAAAGAGTGTACATTTATTGTTCAGGTAAACAACAGGTTTTGGAAGTCCAGAACCATGAGAATGATGCGTGGGGCACACATGACAGCACCAAGAAATGGGAAGGAGTAGATTCAGTGTACATAAAGGGTTGTGAAAAATGTGTAAAATGTAAACACAAAAATAACAGTAAGGGATAGAGCACAAAAACTACTAGAATAAAGGAAACAACAGTATATCAAAGCACAACAACCAGTGAAGAGAATGAATGGTGAGAATGGATAGATGAGCACTCATGGCCAACCTAGCAATGCAGGTAGAGGAGGAAGCTAATAGAAGTGAACAAGGGGTTCTGCCCAAAATAATTAAACCTATTTGTAAAAAGGTTTAAAAACTTGATCAAGAAAATCTTAAATGAGGCTAAAACATAAACAGGGTTGTTCACAAAAGGGTGAAGAGTTTGGAGAAGGCAGGAGAAGTGAACAATCTAGGCCAAAATAGCTGATCTGGAAAAATTCTCCAATTCAGCTCACTTTCCAGTTCAGCTATGTTGTCCAAGATTGTTCACTTCTCCTGCCTTCCCCAAACTCTTCACCCTTTTGTGAATAACTCTGAATGTTTCTTCAGTGCATTGGGGTTGATTCACTAAAGCAGTAGAGCATGCTTGCTTTCAAAGTGAGTTTTAACTTATCTTAGTCAATGGGATGAAACACAGTGAAAATGAACTTTGCAAAGAATACCCAATCATACTCGGAAATAGAAAACAGGGTTTTTGCTCATGAATGATTGAAATCAGTACGACTTCACCTCATTCACTAAGCTAAGAGAATTTTCTCTTTGCAATGTCAATTTCACTTAGGTTAGGGAAAACTGTGAAGTTGCCCAATCGAATGCAAGCAAAAATCCTGTTTTTTAAGCCTCCTTGCACATGACTGGGTATTCTTTTTAAAGTAAAATTTACCTTTGTTTCAACTAATTCTATAGTTGTTTTCAACTAAGTAAATATCCACTTTGTTAAGCGAAACTTTACTTTGAAAGTGAACATGTTCTATACTATTAGCAAATCTAGTTAAATCATATTGCAAAATATATGAAATATATATATATATTAAATTGTATAAAGACAAGTAAACTTACGCTCTATTTCCTCCATTATCAGTTCTAATTAGATGGCACACATGACTATCTAAACTTTCTTTTGGTAGGCCATTAAAGCATACCTGTGTTTTATGAATCGCTGACTGGCCACTGAAGGCTCCTCATCAAGCAATAATATGGCAGTTGTCAGGGCTGACCTATGAATGTACAGAAAGTCAGATCCTAGTAATAAAGTAAAACCAAAGCAGAGAGAGGCACAAAAGAGGCTCTTTGGCTAATAAGGGTAATAGTGGGCATACTGTGGTATTTACTGTTGGGCATGACTTTTACATTTAGACATTTAATATAGAGTACAGTTTTACTTTAAACCTCCAAAGCTAATAAACTACAAATCTACTTCCCCTTTTCTATACTGAACTGCAATGTGCAGGAACAGAAAGCAGTGTGACAAACTGAGCCTTGAGAGCTGATAATTTAGCAGGGCCATACGATAATGTAGCATCTTACCCTGTGTACAGCATGAGAACAAAACTGATTTCCCAGGTTATTATTTCCATAACAAATATCTAAATGTCTAATCATCTCGTCTAGTACCAAATTTAAACTGTACTGGGAAGATCTGTATGAAAGGTGAATGGAAGATCATTCAATGATTGATTCCAAATGATCAGATTCTCACCTGTACAGATTAGATAATGCAAAAATGTACTGTAGTACTTCCAGACACAGGTCTTTGTCCATATTAAAAGCTCTTTCACTTTTTTACATAAGCATGGCAGAAGGAAACAGACAAGCTACCATTTCAGATCATGTCTAGCCCTTTAGAAAGCTAGAAGCGAACTAAAAACTGAGCAGCGATTACATAATAGAATAATTTCACAAATACAGTTCACCTAAACTATAGTGTTTGATTCCTATCTCAGAGGAAGCAAAAAGTGGGCCTACCCAGTGGGGCTATTGCCTCCAAACTCATGCAGTAGGAGGCCCGCTAACGTCATCACGTCATCGCAACCTGGAGCATAGGGGAGAGAGGTGAGTGCCAACATTCGGGGGAGCGAGGATCAGGTAAGTAAAACTGCCTTACATATTGCCCTAGACAAAAACAAGCAATTAACCCTTACATTGTGGGTATAGCCCCACTGCAGTTTTTTTTTTGTTTCTCCAAAAATAGATTTTAAGGGCTTATGTACGCAGGCTTTTATTTGGGCCAGATCTGTTTTTGCTCCCCATACAGTGAATGCAAAAGCAGCCTGATGCAGCTTAGAAGGAGGCCAAATGCAGCACAGATGGAAGTCAGAAGCACCTGTGATGGAACTCAGAAGTGTCTCAAACTGATATAAAATGCAAGATGAATACATGAAAGCATGCTGTTTTTTTCCTATTTACACAATCTCTAAAGATGGCTTATATGAAAATTGGTTTAAAGGGCCAGTTTACCCAAAAGTGATATGTTAGCTGTAGGGGAAGCCTGGTAGGCTGAATAAGCCTTCTGGCTTCAAACATGTCAGGGATATTCCAGCTGATTGCCATAACACCCAACTCTGTCCATGTCCACCTGGAGATTTAGGTATTGCTGCTCATCTTTGATCTTTCCAGTTTCTTCTACTCGAAATCCAACTGGAGGAGTGGAAACTCCTCATTGTGGTCACAGCAGGCATGCACATCCAGGAACTCAAACACAGATACCCAACAAATACAATTCTCAAAAGATGTGAAAAAAAATGTTGATGTAACTCATCAGCATATACCAAAACTGAAATATAACTTTTGGGTAGACTGACCCTTAACAACACTCATAAATAAAAGCATAAAGGCGTGCACAGTTTATTCTGCTCAATAATTCATGGAGAAAAATTCTGTCACACATCACTCATAGTGCGTCTAAACTCCTAAAGCCCTCTTTCACACAAGCAGTACATACAGCATATGCATAATTGTAATACGTGTAGGGTGCTGATGTACTGAAATAACCTCGCTGGATTGTGGTAAAAAGAAAGCTAAGCAGTCAGGCAATGTGGCATACAAAATAACCATATATACAGTACTGTATAGATCTCCAATACAATTCAGTGTACATTCAGTGTCACACTGCTTTTGCAGTGGGCCCTCATTTTCCCTGTTCTTCTCCTGTTATTGAACAACATTAGCAAGCATTCCCAGCCAATACAAAGGCAATTTTATGTCACACGATCTGCAAAGTTTGAAACCACTGAGTATGGTTCAATAAAAATAAATTATCAAGCAGGCATCCTCACGCATTACATAAGTGTTGAACACATTTATACCCTTTTCTTTTTTTGTGTGTCAGAAGCTTGGCAGGTTGAACAACTCTTTACAGCAAAAGTGGCCAGAGATTATTGTCGATTGACGTGTGCAGCAGGAAATGAGTCAGACTATGGCAGCACTGTTACTGACCACACACAGATGCTGGGTTGAGAGATGACCATTAACGCTATGCATGGTCTATGACCAGAGCAGAGCATGTAACATGTCATGGCTTATTCTATACTAATTATGCATTATAATAACTGAAAGAGAGCAGACCAAGTGTGTCGATATGATCTATGGAAAATAGCTGTAATCAGCCACTATGTCACGGGATTACCCAACTGTAATAATAGAAAAAACAAATTGGTCACGCATAGGTTAGAGTACACATGTGTCTGCTCCGGGCCTGGGCCCTGCTATTAGTGTGAATAGAAGCTAATATATACAGTATATATTGTGGTATTGTGTGGCAATCCCACTGTAGAATTGGGTGTTATGATCACCCAGGACTCTCAGCCACAGGGGCTGAGAGGTGTAAGGAAGCAAGGGTTTGTCTGGGTTCTGCTTGGGTTACTGGAATTGAAGGATTTCAAAGTGATTCAGGAGGGATGAGATCTCCAGTCTTGGGTCCAGGCTTTAGCAGTGACCAGCACCCGATAATTGCACAGGTGCGCACAGCCCCTAAGGTAAGGATTATGGCTAGTCGAATTAGCTCCCGCTGGGAAATAGAAACAGACCGTGATCAGGGGTCAGGAGGACACCCCCAGAATTCAGAAAGGAGTCAGGTGAGCTCCTGCTGGGAAAGGAATGGATGGTTTTCAGGAGTCAGGAGGACTCCCCCAGAAGTTAAAGTGGAGTCAGGTGGTGTGTGTGCTGGAGGCAAACAAAGACAGGCAGGGAGGCTGGGAAGGACTGATGAGGCTAGGAGTAGGGCTGCAACAACTAATCGACATAATCGATTATAATCGATTATTGAAAAAGTTGTCAACTTTTTCAATAATCGATTAATCGGCTTCTGATCAGTTGGCCCTGTTCACAGCTCCACATGCTGTGCGCCGCACCTCCTCCCCACCTCATGCTCGCCGCTGCCAGACCCGCTCGCATCCACAC